>NC_074669.1:14573934-14770052 GCF_029448725.1 Salvelinus fontinalis
ACTGAACATAAACTGAACCTTGGCACCATTTAAAAAAGTTTGCGCCTGATCTTTCCTCAAACTAAATACAAAATAGAACAAAGATTTTTTTTCAAACGTTATAATAAAGGGGAAAGGACAACACTTATAATGAGTAGGCTAAGTACAGACCATTTCTTGTTTTTATCTTTGTTTTTGGGGCGAATGTTTCCCTTTTGAAGATAATTGCTGTGTTCTGTATGCTAAGTGTCTCCAGTAGATCATAGTGATACTGAACACTACTATATGCAGGCCCACAACACAGAGCCTTAGCACACCAGAGAGATACCCAAAAGCATAGCACAGTGAAGGAGGGGGTAGGGAGCAAGGGAGGAGAGGCAGGGAATACATACGAGAGAGAGAGAAGGAGGAAATACAGGAAGAAAGAGGGAATGAGAGGGAGAGAGAAACATGGGGATGTAGAGAGATGGGGTCATTTACATATAAATGAATGTTGCCGATCACACGCAGCTGACCCTATTTATTCTGGCGGACAGACAGACAGACAGACAGACAGACAGGCAGGGCAAGCGCCAGCGATATGACGAATTACTTCAAATTACGGCATTTCCATCTCTACATTGGGAGCCGCGTTCATCGCCAATGCTGTTTTTTTCCCGCCGCCAGGAGTGACTCTAATTGGCAGTGGTGAATTTAAAGGACCTGTCACTGGCTGAGCCTTTCACCACTAAGGCACCTTCCGACAGGATAAAAAAATACACACACTGCTTCTCTGTTTGTGTATACAGACTGAGAAAGAGAGAGAGGAGGCTATGAAACCGCTGCAATGCCACACCATGCTCATGCACACTATACACTTTAGAGTGATTCATCTCTCCTCTCTTCCTTCTCCTCTCTCTTCCTTCTCCTCTCTCTTCCTTCTCCTCTCTCTTCCTTCTCCTCTCTCTTCCTTCTCCTCTCTCTTCCTTCTCCTCTCTCTCTTCCCTCTCCTCTCTCTCTTCTCTCTCCTCCCTCTCTTCTCTCTCTTCCCTCTCCTCTCTCTCTTCCCTCTCCTCCCTCTTCTCCCTCTCTTTCATCTCCTCTCTCTCTTCCCTCTCCTCTCTCTCTTCTCTCTCTCTTCCCTCTCCTCTCTCTCTTCCCTCTCCTCTCTCTCTTCTCTCTCCTCCCTCTCTTCTCTCTCTTCCCTCTCCTCTCTCTCTTCCCTCTCCTCCCTCTTCTCCCTCTCTTTCATCTCCTCTCTCTCTTCCCTCTCCTCTCTCTCTTCTCTCTCCTCCCTCTCCTCCCTCTCTTCTCATGGCACATACAGCAGCCGTTTGCATGAGTATGTGGGTAAGGCCTAGCCATATGCACCTCTACTACCACTCTCATATTTCCCTCCAGTCCAACACAACACACTGCCCTCACGTCTCACAGACCACTACATACATGATAGATTCATGTTATGGGCCTGTGTGTATGCCTGCTCTTAACATGACAGCTGTGTCCTTCCCTTTCCATGCAAACATGCCACACACACCTACCTCGCCTCCCCATCCCTGGCAAGATGTTTCTCTATAGACCCTTTAGTGGTGTTGTTCCATCCAGAGACTGATGAACCTACCCAGAGCGAAACAATTTATTTGGCTCGTAAAGCAGCCTGCATTGCCAGTTGGTCTCCTTTCTTGTTTCACTCTTGGTCAGCCAAGCACAGTGGCTCATTAGTTCATTAAAAGGAGGATGCTGCCTTACTTTGTGAAGGCAAGGAAGAAGAAGAGAGAGAGAGTCAAAACAGAGGCTCTAATTACGCAAGATTGATGCACTGAGTGAATATCCTGTTAATCAGTGTTTTTTATGTGTTTAATGGTACAAACGGGATCATGGAGAGAGTGACCTCTTCTGATCATTAGTACAATTAATGCAGGTACAAACACAAGAGGCTTGTCACTCTCTCTCTCTCTCTCTCTCTCTCTCTCTCTCTCTCTCTCTCTCTCTCTCTCTCTCTCTCTCTCTCTCTCTCTCTCTCTCTCTATTCAATTAAAAGTGGCTTTATTGGCATGGGAAACATGTTTACATTGCCAAAGCAAGTGACAAACTAAAAAAACAACAATGACAAAAACCAACAGAGTGGATTTGACAAAACAAAGACAAAAACAGACATTAACAGTAAACTATACACACACAAAAAGTTTTAACAGAATAAAAACGTTTCAAATTTTACATTATTAGCAGTTAAAATGTAGTATAACATTTAAAATGTTACATAAGCTATGTACAGTGTTGCACAGTCTCTCTCTCACTCTTGCTCTATCTTTGTCTCTGCCTCTTTCTCTCTCTCGGTCTCTCACACCCTCTCTCTCTCTCTCTCTCTCTCTCTCTCTCTCTCGGTCTCTCTCTCCCTCTCTTGCTCTCTCTCTCTCGCTCTGCCCCTCTCTCTCTCTCTGCCTCTCTCTCTCTCTCTCGCTCTGCCCCTCTCTCTCTCTCTCTTTCGCTCTCTCTCTCTTTCTGTTCTCCAATCTGGGCTCACACCAGAGAGTGAAGTAATGGACCAGGGAAAGGAAGGCACACAGCAGAGACTACTGTCTGAGATATTCATCACAAGCCGGCTACCACCCGGTTACTCAACCCTGAAACTTAGAGGCTACTGCCCTATGTACATAGACATGGAATCACTGGCCACTTTAATAATGGAACACTAGTCACTTTAATAATGTTTACATACTGCTTTACTCATTTCATATGTATATTCTGTATTCTATTGTGTTCTAGTCAATGCCACTCCGACGTTGCTCGTCCTAATATTTATACATTTCTTAATTCCATTATTTTATTTTTAGATTTGTGTGTGTTGTTGTGAATTGTTAGATACTACTGCATTGTTAGAGCTAGGTACACAAGCATTTTTCTACACCTGCAATAACATCTGCTAAATATGTGTATGTGACCAATAAAATTTGATTTGATTTTCAGAAGCTGTCATAGGGGAGGCTGTGTACTCGCAACACAACGTGGCCTCTCCTGAATACACACACAGAGATGGTTTTACCTAGTGGTAGGAGGAGTGGGAGAGTGGCTAGTATTTGTACTAGATTGTTGAGTTTATACAATCCGCTTTTTGTCTCCTATTCATACATTTTATATACAGTACATAGGCAATTTATGTATTATAGAAGGACGGACATTTAGTACGTAGACATATGTGGATTCCAGGGAAGGTGACATTTTATCCATCCTCATTTTCAAAACACCTTCCATAGTACAATGTATACGTAACAGTTAATGTATGCTGGGTTGGTCTCTGGGTTGGTCATGTGGGTTTAGGAGTAGGTGTTGGTCATGTGGGTTTAAGATTAGGTGTTGGTCATGTGGGTTTAGGATTAGGTGTTGGTCGTGTGGGTTAAGGATTAGGTGTTGGTTATGTGGGTTTAGGATTAGTTGTTGGTCGTGTGGGTTAAGGATTAGGTGTTGGTTATGTGGGTTTAGGATTAGGTGTTGGTCATGTGGGTTTAGGATTAGGTGTTGGTCATGTGGGTTTAAGATTAGGTGTTGGTCATGTGGGTTTAGGATTAGGTCAAGTAGATGATAGAGGGCAAGTGTAAACGAGGCAACCGCTTGTTGGGAAATCACTTTTTTATTTCCTCTTCTTAATGAAGGTTGCCGAGCTGCAGTCAGGCCTCTGCTGGGGACCATAGAGGCCATGGAGGGACGTGTCACACTACTGGCAAATGTCATGTCTCACATAGCGAGATGGAGGGAGAAGGGAAGGGAGGGGTGAAAGGGTGTGAGGGAGGGGAGGTGGAGGGTTAGAGAGAAAGAGAAGAGGTGGATGGTTAGAGAGAGAGAATGAGAGGGGAGAAAGAGGGGATGGTGATGGGAGAGAGAGAGGGAGAGGAAGAGGGAGTATGATAGATACATGATAATACCTCCACGACATGTACAATGCATTTGGAAAGTATTCAGACCCCTTCCCTTTTTCCACATTTTGTTACGTTACAGCCTTATTCTAAAATGTATTAAATAAAACATTTTCCTCATCAATCTACACACAATACCCCATAATGACAAAGCCAAAACAGGCTTTTAGAAATAATTACAAATGTATTCAAATAAAAAAAAGAAATACTTTATTTACATAAGTATTCAGACCCTTTGCTATGAGACTCGAAACTGAGCTCAGGTGCATCCTGTTTCCATTGATCATCCTTGAGATGTATCTACAACTTGATTGGAGTCCACCTGTGGTAAATTAAATTAATTGGACATGTTTGGAAAGGCACACACCTGTCTATATAACGTCCCACAGTTGACAGTGCATGTCAGAGCAGACACCAAGCTATGAGGTTGAAAGAATTGTCCTTAGAGCTCCGAGACAGGATTGTGCCGAGGCACAGATCTGGGGAAGGGTTAAAAAATTTTTTGCTGCCATTGAATGTCCCCAAGAACACAGTGGCCTCCATCATTCTTAAATGGAAGACGTTTGGAACCACCAAGACTCTTCCTAGAGCTAGCTGCCCGGCCAAACTGAGAAATCGGGGGAGAAGGGCCTTGGTCAGGGAGTTGACCAAGAATGCGATGGTCAATCTGACAGAGCTTGTCAGGGAAATTCTGGAGGAAGATAGAGACTGTAAATTATTCCAACAAAAGCTTTATTATATGATTTGCAAAAATGAAGCAATCAACATCACTAAAAATGGTTCAGAGACGAAAGCTCCTTTTCTCAATAGGGGGTGCTGTTTTCACTTTGTAAAAATTTCGTTCCCAAATTAAACTGCCTCGTACTCAATTCTTGCTCGTACAATATGCATATTATTATTATTACTATTGGATAGAAAACACTCTCTAGTTTCTAAAACCGTTTGAATTATATCTGTGAGTAAAACAGAACTCAAGTTGGAGCAAACTTCCTGTGAGGAAGTGAGAAATCTGAAATCAGGCAGGCTGTTCTGGGGTCAGTTTATTAATTTGCATGTCTTCTATTGATCGAGATGCACTGCATACGCCTTCCCCTAGATGTCAGCAAATAGTGAGAATTGGAATGGAGTTGCTAGGCAGATCTGAGGCCATATAAAGGGTCTTGGAACGTGGGGTGCAGTCTTTTCAACATTCGCCATGACGCAAGACAGACCTCAGGATGGCGTTCTGGAAAGCTCCCGTTATAGGCCTTAGATATATCCGGCTCTGATTTTATTCGATATAGGTGTTAAAGACATCATAATGTTCTTATTTTAAACCGAGTTATATCAGTTTATATCAGTATATTGCGATTTTCGGATATTTCTTTGTGCTGCGTTATAGTGAGTTGGGCACGTCTTCGCCACATGGCTAATGTTTACTGCTAATTCCAAAGTTGAAGGCGACAATCTACAACCGAGCAACGATTCCTCTGGACAAAGGACAACTTGCCCAAGATTCTGATGGGAGCTCATCAAAAAGTAAGAAGTATTTATGATGTTAATTCGTTGTTCTGTTGAAAAATGTCAAACTACTATTCCGCCAATAATTTCGGTGCGGTCTCGCTTTAACGCACGCTGTATGTCGTAGTAACGTTAATTTAAAAAATCTAACACAGCGGTTGCATTAAGAACTAATGTATCCTTCATTTGCTGTCCAACCTGTATTTTTTTGTCAAGTTTATGATTAGTTACTGATTAGATTAGGTGCCTCTCCCAAGATTTCTCCCGACATTTTGTTGGCAGCTTGGCTACTATTTGTCACGTTCCTGACCTATTTATGTTAGTTTTTGTGTGTTAGTTGGTCAGGACGTGAGGTTGGGTGGGCATTCTATGTTATCTGTTTCTATGTTGGTTTTGGTTTGCCTGGTATGGCTCTTGATTAGAGGCAGGTGGTTTGCGTTTGCCTCTAATTAAGAGTCATATTTAGGTAGGGCATTCTCACTGTTTGTTTGTGGGTGATTGTCTCCTGTGTCCGTATGTTATGTTCGTACCACATGGGACTGTAGCGTTTGTTTGTTTCGTTTCGTTTCGATGTCGTCTGTTTTCCTGTACGTAAGTTTATGTTTAGTTATGTAAGTTTATGTTCAGGTTGCGTCAACGTCGTTTTCTTATTTTGTAGTTTGGAAAGTGTTTTTGTTTCGTTTCGTGTGCCATCGTAATTTATAATAAAGATGGCTTATTTCCCTGAGCCTGCGTTTTGGTCTGAAGATCCTTCTCTCCTCACCTCTTCCGAGGATGAGGAGAGCGTCACCCGTTACAGAATCACCCACCAAGCTAAGACCAAGCGGCAAAGGGAAACTAAACGGAGTAAGGGACAGGAGAGAAAGGATTTCTGGACATGGGAGCAAATAATGAATGGAGAAGGTCCCTGGGCTAAGGCAGGAGAAAATCGCCGTCCCAAAGCTGAGCTGGAGGCACGGAGGAGAGCAGAGGCTACCGGGGAGAGGAACCGGAGCTATGAGGGAACGCGTCTGGCACGGAAGCCAAAAAAGCCCGTGAGTAATTCCCAAAAATTTCTTGGGGGGGGGCTAGGAGATAGTGGGCCAAGGGCAGGTAGGAGACCTGCGCCCACTTCCCAGGCTTACCGTGGAGAGCGGGAGTACGGGCAGGCGCCGTGTTACGCAGTAGAGCGCACGGTGTCTCCTGTACGAGTGCATAGCCCAGTGCAGGTTATTCCACCTCCCCGCACTGGGAGGGCTAGATTGGGCATTGAGCCAGGTGTCATGAGGCCGGCTCAACGCGTCTGGTCTCCAGTGCGTCTCCTCGGGCCGGCATACATGGCACCTGCCTTACACATGGTTTCCCCGGTTCGCCTACATAGGCCGGTGCGGGTTATTCCACCTCCCCGCACTGGTCGGGCAACCGGGAGCATTCAACCAGGTAAGGTTGGGCAGGTTCAATGCTCAAGAGTGCCAGTACGCCTCCACGGTCCGGTATTTCCGGCACCACCTCCCCGCCCCAGCCTAGTACCTACAGTGTCTACACTACGCACTAGGCTACCAGTGCGTATCCTGAGCCCTGTTCCTCCTCCACGCACTCTCCCTGTAGTGCGTGTATCTAGCCCGGTGCCTCCAGTTCCGGCCCCACGCACTAAGCTACCAGTGCGTCTCCAGAGCCCTGTACACACTGTATATTCTCCCCCTACTAATCCTGATGTGCTTGTCCTCAGCCCGGCGTCACCAGTGCCGGTACCACGCATCAGGGGTAGAGTAGGCTTTGAGAATACAGTGTGCCCTGTCCCTGCTCCCCGCACTAGTAGGAAGGTGCTTATCCTTAGCCCGGTGCCTCCAGTTCCGGCACCACGCACCAGGTCTACAGTGCACCGTATCCGGCCAGAGCCATCCGTCTCCCCAGCGCCATCTGAGCCATCCGTCTCCCCAGCGCCATCTGAGCCATCCGTCTCCCCAGCGCCATCTGAGCCATCCGTCTCCCCAGCGCCATCTGAGCCATCCGTCTCCCCAGCGCCATCTGAGCCATCCGTCTGCCAGAAGCCTCCAAAGCCGCCCGTCTGCCATGAGCCTGCAAAGCCGCCCGTCTGCCATGAGCCTACAGAGCCGTCAGCCAGACAGGAGCCGCTAGAGCCGTCAGCCAGACAGGAGCCGCTAGAGCCGTCAGCCAGACAGGATCTGCCAGAGCCGCCAACCAGACAGGATCTGCCAGAGTCGCCAACCAGACAGGATCTGCCAGAGCCGCCAACCAGACAGGATCTGCCAGAGCCGCCAACCAGACAGGATCTGCCAGAGCCGCCAACCAGACAGGATCTGCCAGAGCCGCCAGCGAGCCATGAGCAGCCAGAGCCGTCAGAGCGCCATGAGCAGCCAGAGCCGTCAGAGCGCCATGAGCAGCCAGAGCCGTCAGAGCGCCATGAGCGTCGAGAGCCGTCAGCCTGCCATGAGCGTCGAGAGCCGTCAGCCTGCCATGAGCGTCGAGAGCCGTCAGCCTGCCATGAGCGTCGAGAGCCGTCAGCCTGCCATGAGCGTCGAGAGCCGTCAGCCTGCCATGAGCGTCGAGAGCCGTCAGCCAGCCATGAGCGTCGAGATTCGTCAGTCAGCCAGGAGCTGTCCTTCAGCCTGAAAAGGCTGGATACCCAGAACTGCCCATCAGTCCAGAGCTGTCTCTCTGTCCGGAGCTGCCTTTCAGTCCGGAGTTGCCCCTCTATCCTAATCTCCCTCTCTATCTTCATCTATCTCTATATTCTTATCTATCCCTCTTTCTTGATTTATCTCTCTGTCCCGGTGTTGTCCCTATTAGATATGTTGTTAAGGGAATTTTGTGGGGGTCAAAAGAGGGTGGACATTCTTGGAGGGAGGAAGTTAGGATGGATTATGGTGGGGTGGGAACCGCGCCCCGAGCCTGAACCACCACCGTGGTTAGATGCCCACCCAGACCCTCCCCTAGACTTTGTGCTGGTGCGTCCGGAGTTCGCACCTTGTGGGGGGGGTACTGTCACGTTCCTGACCTATTTATGTTAGTTTTTGTGTGTTAGTT
Organism: Salvelinus fontinalis; assembly: GCF_029448725.1. Classification (NCBI taxonomy): domain Eukaryota; kingdom Metazoa; phylum Chordata; class Actinopteri; order Salmoniformes; family Salmonidae; genus Salvelinus; species Salvelinus fontinalis. Next base: position 14,582,331 of record NC_074669.1, read on the forward strand.
GGTCAGGACGTGAGGTTGGGTGGGCATTCTATGTTATCTGTTTCTATGTTGGTTTTGGTTTGCCTGGTATGGCTCTTGATTAGAGGCAGGTGGTTTGCGTTTGCCTCTAATTAAGAGTCATATTTAGGTAGGGCATTCTCACTGTTTGTTTGTGGGTGATTGTCTCCTGTGTCCGTATGTTATGTTCGTACCACATGGGACTGTAGCGTTTGTTTGTTTCGTTTCGTTTCGATGTCGTCTGTTTTCCTGTACGTAAGTTTATGTTTAGTTATGTAAGTTTATGTTCAGGTTGCGTCAACGTCGTTTTCTTATTTTGTAGTTTGGAAAGTGTTTTTGTTTCGTTTCGTGTGCCATCGTAATTTATAATAAAGATGGCTTATTTCCCTGAGCCTGCGTTTTGGTCTGAAGATCCTTCTCTCCTCACCTCTTCCGAGGATGAGGAGAGCGTCACCCGTTACACTATTCTCATTGTATAACCACGATTTGTGCCGCTAAATAAATGTTTTATGATGAGTATTTAGGTAATTCACGTTGGTCTCTGTAGTTATTCTAGTTGCTTTGGTGAGAGTTGTGATGGTGGCTGCAATGTAAAACTATGATTTATACCTGAAATATGCACATTTTTCTAACAAAACATATGCTATACAATAAATATGTTATCAGACTGTCATCTGATGAAGTTGTTTCTTGGTTAGTGACTATTTATATCTTTATTTGGTCGAAATTGTGATAGCTACCTATGCAGGAAAAAAATGGTGGGGGAAAAAAGTGGTGTCTTTTGCTATCGTGGTTAGCTAATAGAAATCCATATTGTGTCTTCCCTGTAAAATATTTTAAAAATCAGAAATGATGGCTGGATTCACAAGATGTGTATCTTTCATCTGGTGTCTTGGACTTGTGATTTAGTGATATTTAGATGCTAGTATTTACTTGTGACGCTATGCTAGGCTATGCTAGGGTGCTCCCGGACCCGGGATTGGGAGGAAGTAGAAGTAAATACTAGCATTTTTAAAATGTTTTACAGGGAAGACACAATATGTAAATCTATTAGCTAACCACGTTAGCAAAAGACACCACTTTTTTTACTCCACCATTTTTTTCCTGCATAGGTAGCTATCACAAATTCGACCAAATAAAGATATAAATAGCCACTAACCAAGAAACACTTTCATCAGATGACAGTCTGATAACATATGCTATACAATAAATATGTTTTGTTAGAAAAATTTGCATATTTCAGGTATAAATCATAGTTTACCATTGCAGCCACCATCACAACTCTCACCAAAGCAACTAGAATAACTACAGAGACCATCGTGTATTACCTAAATACTCATCATAAAACATTTCTTAAAAATACACAGCGTACAGCAAATGAAAGACAAACATCTTTTGAATCCAGCCAATATTTCTGATTTTCTAAGTGTTTTACAGCGAAAACACAATATAGCATTATATTAGCTTACCACAATAGCCAGAAACACAAACCATTTACCAGTAGCAAAGGTTAGCGATCGTAACAAACAGGCAAAAGATATATAATTTTTGACTAACCTTCATAAACTTCTTCAGATGACAGTCCTGTAACATCATATTACACAATGCATATAGGGTTTGTTCGAAAATGTGCATATTTAGCAGCACAAATCGTGGTTATACAATGTGATTAGTGGCCAAACTTCAAGCAATCTGTCCGGCGCCATCTTGGAGAGGCACCTATTCTAATCGATAAGTAATCATAAACTTGACAAAAAAAATACAGGTTGGACAGCAAATGAAAGATACATTAGTTCTTAATGCAACCGCTGTGTTAGATTTGTAAAATTAACGTTACTACGCATACAGCGTGCGCTAAAGCGAGACCGCACCGAAATTCATGGCGGAATTATTGTTTGACATCTGTCAACATAAATATGAATTAACAGCATAAAGACTGCTTACTATTTGCTGAGCTTCCATCAGAATCTTGTGCAAGGTGTCCTTTCTCCAGAACAATCGTCTTTTGGTTGAAAGATGTCCTCTTCTCCTGTAGAAATACCATCCACCGGAGAGGTGTCCAACTCGCGATAGCGCAAGACAAAGAAATTCCAGAAAATTGCAATAAACTGATATAAACTGCTATAAGTCGGTTTAAATTAACTACCTTATGAAGTTTTTAAGACAAAAATCAAATTAAATCAGAGCCGGAGATATAGAACTGCTAAAACGAAAGCTTTTCAGGACGCCATTGTGATGTCCCTCTTGCGCCAGGCGCCCTGTTGAAAAGAACGGACCTTCCGTTCCATGAGCTTTTATAGTGCCCCAGATGGTGCAATCCACTCCATTCAATTTCTCACCGCTTACTCACATCTAGAGGAAGGCGTATGCAGTGCATGTAGCCCCATAGCTTACATGGGGACTCATAAACTGACCCTAGAACAGGGACCTCGATTTCAGAAATCTCACTTCCTGACAGGAAGTGTGCTGCAGAATGAGTTCTGTTTCACTCAGAGAAATAATTCAAACGGTTTTAGAAACTAGAGAGTGTTTTCTATCCAATAGAAATAATAATATGCATATTGTACGAGCAAGAATTGAGTAAGAGGCAGTTTAATTTGGGAACGAATTTTTACAAAGTCGAAATGGCGCCCCCCTATTGACAAAAGGTTAAAGATACACTTGTTCTTAATGCAACCGCTGTGTCAGATTTCAAAAGCTTTACGGCAAAAGCACAATATTCAATAATCTGAGAACAGCGTTCAGCCACAAAAGCAAGCCATACAGTTACCCGCCAAATTGTGCAGTCAACAAACTCATAAAAAGCATTATAAATCTTCACTTACCTTAGCTGATCTTCATTGGAATGCACTCCCAGGACTCCCACTTCCACAAGAAATGTTTGTTTTGTTTGTTAATGTCCATCATTTATGTCCAAATAACTATTTTTGTTAGCGTGTTTGGTAAACAAATCCAACGTCAGGAAGCGCGTTCACTAAAAGCAGACGAAATGTCAAAAAAATCCGTAACAGTCAGTAGAAACATGTCAAACGATGTATTGAATCAATCTTTAGAATGTTTTTAACATAAATCTTGAATAACGTTCCAACCGGAGAATTACATTGACTTCAGATGTACGATGGAACATAGCTCTCATGTGAACGCGCATGGTCAGAGCATGGTCAGGTCATGATAGACCTGACTAATTCCTGTCTCCTTTGGCCCCACTTCACAGTAGAGGCATCAGACAAGGTTCTACAGACTGTTGACATCTAGTGGAAGCCGTAGGAAGTGCAAACTCATCCATATCTCACTGTGAATTCAATAGGGTCTTGGTTGAAAATCGAACAGCCTCAGAATTCCCACTTCCTGTTTGGATTTTTTCTCAGGTTTTTGCCTGCCATATGAGTTCTGTTATACTCACATACATCATTCAAACAGTTTTAGAAACTTCAGAGTGTTTTCTATCCAAATAAACTAATTATATGCATATTCTAGCTTTTATCGCTGAGTAGCAGGCAGTTTAATTTGGGCACGCTTTTCATCCAAAATTCCCAATGCTGTCCCCTACCCTAGTGAAGTTAAGGAAAAATCTGCTACTTTGTACATGTTCTATAATATCCCCGCCCCATTTATCCGCCATGACCTTCATTGGTCCAGTCAGTGTATTGGGCAGGCAAGGTACTCTCTTGCTGCTGTTGGCTCCCATTGTGAAACTCCGCTATACACACACACTTAAACACAAACACACAAACAACAGTGTTAAATTAGGAACATCTTCCTTCCTTTTTTAAAATATTTTTCTTATTTTTAATATAGTATTATTCTAAGTAATTTTAAATGCTATACCCATATGGTAGTTCCGCCTATGCAAATTCCGATCTAGGTTTTCAAATGTATAGATGGTTTCCTAATTGTAACCAACTGTTTTACCAGTACACTGATATATAAAATATATATTTTTTAAATGACAATGTTTTTATTTCTATCTAAGGATTGTGCCCTAGCATCACATAACTCGTAACCGTGTCATATCATCCCATTCTCTGCTTCAACAGAGAAACACAACCCCTGTCTCTAACCAGGATACTTCTGCTTAAACAAAAAGATCCCAATTGGAGATCACCCTGCTTCAACAGAATGTTTGCCCTATAATTACTTCCAGGACTTCCCCTATTCAGAAATAACTCTGCTACAACAAAGATTATAACTAGGGGTGTCTTTGCTACAACAAAGACATAATGTGCACAACCTGTCCCAGAACAGGATTTTCTATGGTGTTTAAAAGAAAATCAGTCTCACCCTTAATCTATTTTGTCTGTCCGGAATGGCATATCCACTCACTGACGCTCCCAGCCAGTCCGAGGCAGGTCCCTTTCTGCTCCGTTTTAGTCGGAGTTTGGGCTCCCGAGCCACGTCTAACGCAGTCCTGTGCACAGGTAACCTCGGTCTCCTCGGTAGCAATCAGCAAGCGGAGTTAGCCGTCCATCCTCATCGCCAATTTTGTCAGGGAAATTGTAGAGGAAGAGAGGAACTGTAAATTCTTCCAACAAAAGCTTTATTATAAGATTTGCAAAAATGAAGCAATGAACATCACCAATAATGGTTCAGAGTTGAAAGCTTAACAAACATAGCCAGGTCTCTGCCTTTATAGAGAAAATACAATCCCTTTCTGTACACGTGGCAGTCAGCAGATAGTGTGTAAAAGGTAATTAGTTGTCTGTGCAGACTTTTTATTTTTATTTTTTTATTTTACCAGGTAAGTTGACTGCGAACACGTTCTCATTTGCAGCAACGACCTGGGGAATAGTTACAGGGGAGAGGAGGGGGATGAATGAGCCAATTGTAAACTGGGGATTATTAGGTGACCATGATGGTTTGAGGGCCAGATTGGGAATTTAGCCAGGACACCGGGGTTAACACCCCTACTCTTACGATAAGTGCCATGGGATCTTTAATGACCTCAGAGAGTCAGGACACCCGTTTAACGTCCCATCCGAAAGACGGCACCCTACACAGGGCAGTGTCCCCAATCACTGCCCTGGGGCATTGGGATATTTTTTTTTAGACCAGAGGAAAGAGTGCCTCCTACTGGCCCTCCAACACCACTTCCAGCAGCATCTGGTCTCCCATCCAGGGACTGACCAGGACCAACCCTGCTTAGCTTCAGAAGCAAGCCAGCAGTGGTATGCAGGGTGGTATGCTGCTGGCACTTTAAGATAGGTTGATAGCCTGAGGGCTCAACCGTCTAACTGCATTCCCAACAACAAACACTATATTGTACTCCTTTCTGCAAGGTTCCATACATGTGACTTTCTGTAGATAGTAAACCCACGGGATTTCACATGCTGAAGTCGCACCCAAAGGTGTCTTCGCTGTAAGCTAAGGTTACAAAAAACACTAGCATATAACAAGAGACTATTCTTGTCACGTTCCTGACCTGTTTTCTGTTCGTTTTTGTATGTGTTAGTTGGTCAGGACGTGAGTTTGGGTGGGCAGTCTATGTTTTCTGTTTCTATGTTGGTTAATGGGTACCTAATATGGCTCTCAATTAGAGGCAGGTGTTTTTCATTTCCTCTGATTGAGAGTCATATTAAGGTAGGTGTTTTCACACTGTTTGTTGTGGGTGGTTGTCTCCTGTGTTAGTGTTTGTTGCACCATACGGGACTGTTTCGTGCGTTCTTCGTTTTTGTGTAGTCAATTTTCCCTGTTCGTGCGTTCTTAGTGTTATATGTAAGTTCGTATAGTTCAGGTTTGTCTACATTTGTTTTGTTATTTTGTTAATTATTTCAAGTGGTTTCGTTTCGTGTTTTTCCCGTCTTGTTTTTATTAAAATTATGTCATCACAACCCGCTGCGCCTTGGTTCAATCACTACTCCTCCTCTTCGGTTGTAGAGGAGGAGGAATACCGTTACAATTCTTTAAGCAGTAGAACATGGGATAGCATGACTAATTATGTAATTTTCCACGACAAGCTCCAGAGTTCCTCTGTGGAGATGGAAGAACCTTCCAGAAGGACAGCCATCTCTACAGCACTCCACCAATCAGGCCTTTATGGTAGAGTGGCCAGGCAGAAGCCACTCCTCAGTAAAAGGCAGATGACAGCCCACTTGGAGTTTGCTAAAAGGCACCTAAAGTACTCTCAGACCATGAGAATCAAGATTTTCTGGTCTGATGAAACCAAGACAGCCAAGACAATGCAGGAGTGGCTTCGGGACACGTCTCTGAATGTCCTTGAGTGGCCCAGCCAGAGCCCGGACTTGAACCCGATCGAGCATCTTTGGAGAGACCTGAAAATAGCTGTACAGCAACGTTCCCCATCCAACCTGACAGAGCTTGAGAGGATCTGCAGAGAAGAAAGAGAAATCCCCCAAATACAGGTGTGCTAAGCTTGTAGCGTCATACATAAGAAGACTCGAGGCTGTAATAACAGCCAAAGGTGCTTCAACAAAGTACTGAGTAAAGGGTCAAATACTGTTTTTTTTTAGCAAAATTGTCTAAAACCCTGTTTTTTCTTTGTCATTATGGGGTATTGTGTGTAGATCGATGAGGAACAAAAAAACGATTTAATCAATTTTAGAATAAGTCTGTAACGTTACAAAATGTGGAAAAAGTCAAGGAGTCTGAATACATTTCGAAAGCACTGTATAGCTTTATGATTTCATAGGTAGCCTGTAATAACGGCAGCACACTGCAGATATCTACATTAAGACACCAACGAAAGCAATGGCAGTGTGCTATACTGTAGCTAAAAGGCTGCGTCTGCCCTCTACACTTTCCACTGGCATATACACATATACCATTACCTTAGTAGGGACTATAGAGGAGGTCAAATATGCAAACACCCTCTTCATCTTTATCAGGAGCTTTTAAGTCCCTCTGAAGTCTGTCTCTTCCCGTGACCAAGATTCCCACACGACTCATCCCTGTCTCCTCTCCTCCCTCTCCAGCTTTGGAACAACTGTCTGTGAGGGAACAGGGAACATAATCTGTCCTATGAGTCATTGCCTCGCTACACTCGCTCCTCTCACTCCGAGTTGGAAATCTAATGTAGGCCCTGAAGGTAGCTTCTTCTTGAAACGGGGTGGGGGAGAAGGGATGAAGATAGGGGGAGAGAGAGAGAGAGGGAACGACAGAGAGAGAGAGAGAGAGAGAGAGAGAGAAAGAGAGAACGACAGAGAGAGAGAGAGAGAGAGAGAGAGAGAGAGAGTGTATTACCCCACTCTGTGTAATTAGGCAGCTCCAGATCTTTAGTGGCTGAATAGTCAAACAATCAGGGTTGACTGAGGAAAAAAACAAGATCAATGGTCACCATGGAGCCAATCAGAGAGAACCTCCACACGCCCACCATAGAATTAGAATTACTATGGTAATCAACATATGTATTCACATCATCATATTGAGATTAGTTTGGAATGACAATATGGCGGCTGTCTCTCCTGCTAGGTCAATGGGGACAAGGCAGTGAGAGCGAGGCGGTGTGACTTAACCTGGGGCATCATCATCTCCACCTTGAAGCTAGCAGATCCAGTGACTAATGTCATCTGTGACATTGGGATTCTATTAGCAGCCGAACACTGGCCCATTGCCCTGTGGTGAAGCCATGATTGATCTGTCATGGGAGAAGCTTCTGTCCTCCCCATCGTCTCCCACAGGGCTCCATCTGAACCCAAAATCCCCCCAGACCCTGGGCGTAAACTCTTCCTGAAGGGGCAAGAAGATGGGCAGGGAAAGGAGCTGAAGGTCACCCATTACAATGGGCCCCAAATAAAGGGGCCTGGCCGACAGGGGACATAATTGCCAGTGAACAGTGGGGTTATTTGTTATCGATTCCCAATAGGGAGATCGATGGCATCCATAAGGCTGTTTATGGCCTAGCTCAATCAGAGGCTCAGTCGATGGAGGAGGGGAGAGGAGGAGAGGAGTGTGGTGGAAGGACTGGGGAAGGTGTTTGGTAACGGCATCCTCATTTGAATTAGGGGATAGTGATTGGTTTTCACAGCCGGCCTCATTTGTATTTTTACTGAATTACCCGGATGCGCAACCTGAACCCAGTTAATCGTGTCACTTAGCGTTTGTTGAAGTTTGACGAGATGGCGGGCCTTATCAAGTTTCAATAAGAAAGACTGGTTAAGTAGCCACTTGTCATGTTTCTTTATTTCATTTCTCCTCGCGATGCCTACGCTGGCTGTCCAGCCTGTTTACATATGAATGGAGGGCAGTGGAAAGGTGAGGCTGTTGGTTATGCAAGATTATACACACAAAGGAATAGTCCTCTAAGACTTCACGTTAAGGTACCCTTTATATCCTTTATAAAGATACCCTGATGTAGTGTTATCGAATATTCTTTAGATTAGAAGCTTGTCTCTGTTTCATAACCTTGCATCTCTTCTCTTTTTCAACCCAGAAACCACTGTTTTCAAGGTTGAAAAGGAACATAACTGCTCTCCATTCTCCAGCGAGAGGTTATACTCCAACACTATCATCTCCTGCAGTACTGTAGTGTAATTTGAATAATCGTGAATAAAATGTGTTTACATATAGTCATGGAGCTTTTAATCCTTTTTGACTCACACAGTGAGGAGCAGCACTTAGTAACGTGGGGTATATGTGAATTAACAGTATGAAAGTACAAACAGTACAGAATATTGAAATTGCTGCTACAGGCGATTCCAGGCGTTGCCACGGAGACACTTCCTGGTGCTCCATTTTATACGGAGAGATTATTTTATCTCTCACGAATCCATGATATACGTTATAAATGAGGCCTCCCATTTGCCACACCACTCATAGGAGCAGAATTTTCCATGCCATCCCCCGTTGCCCACCATCTCTCCACCCCTCCATCTCTCCACTCCACCATCCCTTTATCCTTCTATCCCTCTATCTCTCCAGCACACGTCCGTTGATCCCTACACCCCTCCCCCAAGTCAGCAAGCCGGCATAGAGTAGAACATGTGACCAGGGAGGTGTGAGCATGTCGGCCCTCCTCCCCTGCGGTCACGACATACGTTGATTTGTCTCCCCCGGTTCTTTATTGATTTAGTTTTAAACAAGGGAAAATACTTGAAGAATGAGAGGCCTGAGGTGACACAGAGAAAGAAGAGCGATCGGGGCAGGGGGGAAGAGAGAGGTGAGAAAGAGAGAGTAGAGATAAAAAGTGCTTCTAACTATCGAATCTGTGTTCCAGTCCCTGGGTGGACTGAGTCTCATGCAATAATATCAGATTCTTGGTGAACACAGTCTGCTCTCTCTCTCTGAGAGGGGTATGACAGCGAGAGAGAAGGAGAGAGGGCCTATATTGTGGTGACCATGGTACCGCCACACTAGCAGTTATGAGTCATTACATGTGACCGTTTAGTCACAGTAATCTCCTCTTATGCACTCTGGAAATGCTTTGGTAGTATTCAATTTGCTAATGACCATCAGCTCCTAATGGCCTGGTACTCAGGGCTCTATTGTCCCTCTAACCACTCTGACATCAATGCAAATGCAATCAAAAATCACACCGAACACCTATCATTAAAACGCTATCCTGCTTTTAAAACTCACCTCACTGTGATAATCAATTTGAAGAAAGATGTTCAACCGCAGGTAGAAACTGAGTGAAAAACATGGTCGTTGTGGATGTTGTTTCAAAGCCTAACACAACAAAATGGACAGTGCTTTCTAAGGTGATAATTAATTCCAAACACAACCATATGCATATTTGAGCTTATGCATACGCATAGATTTATGAGCCTGAATAAAAAAGATGATTGTGCCATTATACATTACATATGGCATATTATGTACTGCAGTAAAACATAAAACAACTAATTTAAGATGTCTTTGGTACATAATTGGTCTAGCCTATACTCCAAAATTAAACAAATTTGAGTAATTGACCTTGAGCGTGGACTATATTAATATGCATACTGGATGGTTACCTTATGCTAAACTCCAAACTTTCTATCCAGGAGTCTGGGAGAGAATGTATAGCCCTAGGCAATGCTATTGGTTCATTGATTGTGCAGGGCGGCTTACAGGTAGCCTACAATTACAGTGAATTTGTATTTGATTTTGAAAAGCCTAGTAATAGGGAATTTTCATAATGAATTGGGTGAAACTTTACCTTTAGCTATACAGAATATCTCACCACCATGCGTTTCCAGCTCCTCTGCTCTCTCCTTTATTCCTTTCTTGAAGGGCTGTCAACGGTTTAGTGAAATATGTGTCGTAGCGAAAGCATGTTACTAAAGATGTTCCCGAACAGATTTTACTTGGTTACCTAAATTAAGCACTGGGTACCTGCAGGGACAAGGTTGGAGAGCCCATGGTGTCATACATAGTTTGGGCGGAATATCATCTGTTGTGCAGCGAGAGCATGCTCCTCAAACAGTGGTTGATGCATGGAGTGAAATGTGCTCTGATATTTATTTCTCAGCTGCTCATATTAAGCACAGCTCCACTGTAAAACCGAAGTAGCCTACCAGGCATCATTGAAAACGGACCGGCTGTAAAGCACGGCCTCCATTCGCTGATAGAGTGCACAAAGATTACGTATTTTTTCCCTACCCCTGTTCCTACCCATTTGATAATGGGCCATTCTAAATCCAAACAAATTTTACATATTAGTAAAGACAAGATTACATTGAGAATAGTCTGATGGGTGAAAATATGATCACTTGATGAGAGAACAGCATGTGTAGCCTGAGGCATGGAAAAGAGCGCAAGCTTTGTTTGCGACTTTCTCAAATCATCAATAGCCTACAGTCGCATCATACAGACCATATATCTTTTGATTTCTAAGACATTCTAAATCTAGCTATAGCACCTGTTTCAAATGATCTATTTTACAATCAACATAGCCACTTCATGCGCACTCGCTCCGGAATGGGAAAAATATCCTTTCTATTTTATTCAGCTAAGTTCAATGATATTCTTCTTACTATAAAATAATCTATATAAAATAATGGCACAGGACTTAAAAGCATATCTTGTCAGCTAAATGAACAAGCATGGAGCATAGCCATATCACATACAGAAGGCCATATTCTGTTCTTCTGAAATATATTTTCTTCAGAACTGAATAAATAATGTATTTATTGTGATGGTGTATATTAAATATATTTATAAGACTTTTTAAAATGTAGATGTTCCAAAGGCACATCAGTGGCTTCTATGCAGCTTGTATGAGTGGAGGCCTGGAGATGCTAAATGTCTTTATGTTGGTTAACGGTCAATTACCGGAAGAGACCAGAAGTCTTTTTTTTTTTATACTTTGTTTTTATTGTAGGAACACAAAGAAAGTACAAATAAAAGAACAAAAATGATCTGGCAGTTACAGTGCACTTCATACCTTTATCATCATATCATCATATTAGTTACATTAGCATCTTTGAATTAGACCTTTTCCAAGGATGAAACCCATTTCTCCCAGTATTCCTGACCTCTCTCCTGTTGAGTTCTTAAAGCAAAAGTCATACGCTCCATGTGGTGTATTTCTTCTACAATGTCTATCCATTGTGTCACTGTGGGAGGGTCTTTTTGTAGCCATTTCCTAGTGATAGCCTTTTTACTGGCTGCCAGTAGGACCTTCAAAAGGTACTTTTCTCTATTGTGTAAGTTATCTGGTATTTCACCCAAGTACAAAGAAATGAATGTTTGTTCTATGTCAAATCCCATTATTTTCCCAATGTTAGATCTTATTTCTCCCCAGTAAGTTTCGATTGCGGGGCAGGACCAAAAGATATGAGAGTGGTCCGCCCTCAATAGACCGCATTCTCTCCAACATGGGTGTGGTGAGCCAGTCTGTTTTGATTTCAGTTTAGGTGTTATGAAGAAACGTATAACATTCTTCCAACAGAATTCTCTCCATGACCTTGAGTTGGTGGAGCTTTGTTGAGTCTCTAATATGTTCAACCATGTTTCATCAGTTATTTCAATGTTAAGTTCCTCCTCCCATTTCTTTTTAATATAGTTTGTAGAATGTTTCTTTGAGGATTGAATACCCAAGTAGAGATTTGAAATCGTTTTTTTGTTACTCCCCAAGTTGTATGCGTTAGTGAATACTTGGATTAATTTTGGAGGTGCTCGAGGGTCAGTCACTTTTATCTCCCTTAAGAAATAGTGTCGGACTTGTAGGTATCTGTAAAAATCTTGTTTATCCAAGCCATGTTTTTTACTTAAGTCCTGGAAGTTATCTAGGTTCCCATTCCTTATAATTGTACTGAATGATGTGATGCCTTTCTGCGTCCATTGTTTAAATCTGCTGTCCTGAGTTGCAGGGATGAAGCTGGGGTCGTATGCGGGCCAACTCAGCAGTTTGATCTCTCTGTCTAAATTATTTTGCTTAACTACCCTAAACCATGTCTTCAGAGAGAAATTAATCCACGGATTTTGTCTATTGTATATTTCTTTTACCATGTCCTTATTTCCCAAAACTGACTGTATGGGTATCCCTGTCAAAGTAGTCTCAATGTCTTTCCATTTGGATTCGTATTCTGAATTGCACAAACAAACCAGGGGTCTCAATTGGGCTGACACATAATAATCTTTTAGGTTTGGTAGGCCATACCCCCACAGTTTTTTGGTAATTGTAATGTTGTGTATCCAGTTCTTGGTCTCTTACTGTTCCAGATAAACCTTGATATCTGTTTATCCCATTCCCTAAACTGTTTAGGTGGGATTTCTATGAGCAGTGATTGGAACAAATACAATAACCTCGGCAGGATGTTCATTTTGATTGTTTCAATTCTACTACTAAGATCTAAGGGAAGTGAATTCCACCTGTCTATCACCTGTTGATGTGATCGTAATTCATGCAATGAAGTTTGGGTGTATCTTTTGGTAGGTATACTCCAAGATATTTAATGGATGAAGAGGTCCAGGTGAAGTTATACCTATTCATCAGTTCTTCCTGTGGGGTATAATTATATACTAGGGCTTGGGTCTTGTGTACGTTAAGCACATACCCTGAATATGTTCCAAATGTTTGTAGAACATCCATCAATCTAGGTACGCTTGAGCCTGGGTCTTTAAGGAATAACAGAACGTCATCCGCATACATGCATCTCTTATGTTCACTGTCTCTTATTGTTATTCCCTCTAAGGTTGGGTCCTGTCTTATTGCCTGTGCTAATGGTTCGAGGTACAAGGAGAAGAGCGTGGGTGAAAGATTACAGCCTTGTCTTGCCCCTCGCTCTAATTTTATCGTTCGTGTCAAATGTTCATTTATCTTTATTCTAGCGGTCGGACATGAATACAGTGTTTTGATGCACTGTATCACTTCTTTGTTGAAACCAAATCTTTCCATAACTTGGAATAGGTAATCCCATCCCACTGAATCAAATGCTTTTTCTGCATCTAGACTGATTAATATTGCACTTGTCTTATTCTGAGTAATGTGGTCCATGACATGTAGTGTTCTCCTTATATTGTCCTGTGTCTGCCTATTTTGTATGAAACCAGTTTGGTCTCCGTCAATCAATTTTGGGATTATGTTCTCCATTCTTTTGGCTATTATTGATGCATATAGTTTATAATCTGTGTTAAGAATTGCGATAGGTCTATATGAACTGCATTCTTTCTTATCTTTACCCTCTTTTGGGATTACAGATATGATGGCCTCTCTCCATGACGGTGGGAGACCACCCTCCCTCAGAGTCCAGTTAAAACAGGCCTTAAGTAGAGGTGTTAGTTATTCTCTGAAGGTCTTGAACCATTCTGAAGGGAAGCCATCAGTGCCTGGAGACTTGTTGACTTTTTGTTGAGATATTATTTTATTAATTTCTTCGGTGGATATTTCTAAAGTTAGTCTATCATTTTGCTCTGTCCCAATTGAGGGGAGACCAAGTGAGTTCAAAAAGTGCTCTATTGTCTGTGCATCTGCCTTCTCTGGTTGCTTGTACAGATTTGTGTAATATGATTCAAATGCATTCTGTATTTCATCTAATTTGCATGTGATCTTCTTTGTTTTGGGGTCTTTTATTTTAAAAATGGTATTCTGTGCTTGTTGTTTCCTGAGTCTCCATGCTAGTAATTTGGTTGCCTTTGAGCCTGCTTCATAATATCGTTGTTTCAGGAACCTAAGCTTTTTCTCTACTTCTTCTCTATAAATCTGGTCAATTTCCTGTATTACCTTTTGAATCTCTCGTAATATAAGAGGGTCTTTGTATTGACTATGAGATTGTTCTAAGTTTCTTAGGGTTTCCTGTAATTTCAGCAGTTTCTGTGCTTTAATCTTTTTCTTGAGAGATGATGTGGCTATGATCTTTCCTCTAATAACCGCCTTAGCTGCATCCCACAATATAGCAGGAGATACTTCCCCATTATCATTATTCTCCAGATAGATGTTCAATTCTGTCTTTATTGATTCCTTGAATGCTGGATCATTCAGCATGCTTGTATTAAGTCTCCATGTAGTATTTCTTGGTTTGCTATCAAGGTGTAGAGTGAGGTAAACTCCGTTATGATCTGATAAGTCGCTCTGCCCGATCCTACAATCCTTAAGCCTGTGTCTATCTGCACTGTACATAAAAAAGTAGTCTAACCTGGAGTATTCAGTGAGGCGGGCTGAGTAAAAAGTATATTCCTTATCGGTCTTGTGGGTGTCTCGCCATACATCGAGCAGTCCTAGATCCTGCAGTATCCTATTGATCTTTTTGGCAACTAGGCTCATTTTCCTATTTTGATTTGTGCTGTCCAATTTTGAGTTTAGAATTGTGTTAAAATCCCCTCCACAGATACGAGTGCCAGTGGTTTCTGTGTCAATGAAATCAAACACCTTCCTATAGAAGACCATGTCACTCCCTGGGGGTGCATATACATTAAATAATGTAACTTCCTTGTTATCCAGTTTACATTTAACAAGTATAAATCTACCCTCCTTGTCTTTTATTTCTGACATAAACTCAAAATTAACTGAATTTGGGATCAAGATTGCAACTCCCCTTCTACCCATTTTGTAAGAAGAAAAAAAAGTGTTCCTATATCCCATTTTCTTGAGTTTCTCGTGTTCTGGTGTGGATAAGTGAGTTTCCTGCCAGAATAGTATGTCAACTCTCTCCCGTTTCATCTTTGCTATTACCTTACTTCTCTTGATGGCACTCCCCAGTCCGTTTACATTGAGACTTAGGACCTTAAATTCCCGATGATGCATCGATATAAATAAAACAAACTGTGCACCATATCTGCCTGCTTATCACGAACCTAAAAATGAACGAAAATTCAAGAACGATAATAAAGTAAACCAAAGTGGGAAAGTACTTTGGTATTAGGACTCCCATGTCAGAGGACTGTCTCTTGCCTCTGGGGTTTGAGGGGATGAGCCTGTCCGCAGGATGGACCCCTCGCTCAGATATGAAAATGCGTGACGAAGTCACAAACAAGACCTGGTGGAAGCGAAAATAATAAGGGCGCCTATTTCGTCGCTTATACACATTGGTTAATTACAAGTGAAAACTATATCGGTCATGCGTGCATATCACACATGACCTCCCCTTGATATGCCCTTCTGTCACCCCGTTGTCAATGTGTCATTAATCCTTAGCTAATATATATGTTATTAACGTGACGCTACTTAATGTGTTCATAAAGAACACATGCTTTTGGGTACTCACCCTTGTTCAGCATTGGGGGAAAATAGGGGAGATATTTTATCTATTGCAATGTCAACCGTAACAACCCAAAGTCTTAACAGCTGCGGTAACTATTAATTCTGTTAAATCCGATTCAGTGTCTTTCATCTTCCCGTTGGAAATGCCTGAGTCTCTCTCGGATGTGAACGTCCTCTCGCCGAGATGGTTTCCCTCTTTCTCTATGACCTTGCTTGTTGACAACGATCCATGAGAGAGCCTGCTCGAGTCTTTCCGCTGGTGATGTCGCCTTTCTCCTGGCGGTATACTCCACTGGGAAGCCCCTTGACTTCAGGTCCTCAGCCGCCTCGTCTGCATGCTCGTATGTAACAAGGCCATTTTTCAGAAATACCCGCATTTTTGCCGGGTATGGTGTTTGGAAGCGAATACCCTTCTCTTTAAGTGCTTTCTTAATGGGGGTGTATTCTTTCCTTCTTTTCAGTATCTCTCCCGCATAGTCATGATCAAAGAACACTCGTTGGACTTGGAAGTTAACAGGTTTTTTCCAGGTAGCATGTAAAACTTTCTCTTTGACTGAGAATTTTAGGAACCGTATTACTATGGATCTTGGTGGGGCGCCGCTGGGGGGTTTTGAGGCCAGAGCTCGGTGTGCTCTCTTGATTCCCAGGTCAGTGTCGTCATCAAGTATGTCCTTGAATAGACCCTCCACGAAGTTGGGCATAGAGTCTTTTTCTGCCTGTAGTGCATGTTGGCTTTTCAGTGACTGTTCAAGTATTTCCTTGACTGCGAAGTTCCATGTGTCCGTTTCCCCAATGCGCTGTTCTGCGTCCCCCATTCTTGTAGATATGCTGTGAAGTTCTAATTTGTTTTCTTCAAGTTTCAGGTTAATGTCCTTCTTGAACTCATTTAGTTCTTTTCTTACATCTTCTCGAAGTTCCTCTAGTAAGCCTGTGAGCGCCTCGCGCAATTCCTCCTTCATCACCTCACGAAATGTGGGTTCTTTTGCTGCTGCTATCTTATTTGCGCTAGCATTAGCCATTTCGGGTTCTTCGACGATTATATGTTCTGCTGTCTTGTTACGGGCTGTTGTTGTAGCTCCACGACCTTTTCCTGTTTTCCCCTTTTCCATTTTGCGTGAGTTATTATAATGCTCAGAGTAAATACTTGAATTTACTGTGCAGTACGATGTGCAGTACGCAAATCTAGGCAGCCATTTCCTAAGTTGCGTCACCGGAAGCCCAGACCGGAAGTCTTTTGCATGAATTTAACTGGCTGACAAAATTTCATGACCCCCAGAGCCCTACTGTTATCCCCAGCTTTTACTTTCTGGTTTCTAAATGAGATCTGTGCTTAGCAAATGCGTCTCATTTCGTCATTGTACAGTTCCTGCCATAAAATGATTCCCTGCTTAGTTCAATTTAAGTTGCTGCACGGAATAATTGATCTATCTATTAGTTCTACTTAGCAGCGCTGCACAGTACAAGCCTGGGCTTTAGTAGTCCACAAAGGCCACCTGTGTTTAATAGGTGACCTTTACAAGGCTTAGACTGCCATTGATTTTCAGCAGGACTTATTTTATGAACTGGGTGTTCGGGACAGGGCTACAGATGAAGATGAAGTATGAGGCTAAATCACTTTTCTTGTCCCCCATTATTTCTCTTTACTTAAAAATAAATATGTTCCCCGCACATGTTCCCCGCACACCCGCACACTTGTGGCATCTTCTTTCAGAGAAATGCTTTCTATGTAAAAGCAGCCCAGCTCAGGCCCAGTGAGGCAGAAGCAGAAGGCTGAGGCTGTATTATAGTGCTGAATGGACCTCTCTGTGACATGGCCTCTTGGTATTTGCAGTTTTGAAATACTGTTTAGAAGGTTACGGAGGTGTACCGGCCAAAACCACTCCCTTTTCTCAGGATAAATACAGTAACTGCGAGAAACCAGTAAATTATAATAAATTATTTATATTTATACAGCATGACTTGAAATGGAATTGTTAAATTATACAGTTGAAGTTGAAGTTTACATACACCTCAGCCAAATACATTTAAACTCAGTTTTTCACAATTCCTGACATTTAATCCAAGTAAAAATTCCCTGTCTTAGGTCAGTTAGGATCACCACTTTATTTTAAGAATGTGAAATGTCAGAATAATAGTAGAGAGAATGATTTCTCCAAAAAATAATGATCTTTGTCCCCATGTGCAGTTGCAAACCGTAGTCTGGCTTTTTTATGGCGGTTTTGGAGCAGTGGCTTCTTCCTTGCTGAGCGGCCTTTCAGGTTATGTCCATATAGGACTAGTTTTACTGTGGATATGAATACTTTGTACCTGTTTCCTCCAGCATCTTTACAAGGTCCTTTGCTGTTGTGTGATTGATTTGCACTTTTCACACCAATGTACGTTAATCTCTAGGAGACAGAACGCGTCTCCTTCCTGAGCGGTATGACGGCTGAGTGGTCCAACAGTGTTTATACATGTGTACTATTGTTTTCACAGATGAACGTGGTACCTTTAGGCGTTTGGAAATTGCTCTTTCTGAGGTCTTGGCTGTTTTCTTCTGTTTTTCCCATGATATCCCAATCCCAATTGTTGGAAAAATTACTTGTGTCATGCACAAAGTAGATGTCCTAACCGACTTGCCAAAACTATCGTTTGTTAACAAGAAATTTGTGGAGTGGTTGATAAACGAGTTTTAATGACTCCAACCTAAGTGTATGTAAACTTCCGACTTCAACTGTATGTGATGTCTAAATCTGGCTTCTCTACAGTCTTCTCTCTGCTCTGCATGAGAATGCATCAATGCTCATGGTGGGGACAGACAGCCCATCACAGTATGGAGTGCATGTAGACCTATCATCTCAGCCTGGTAACTTTTTTTTCTAGTGACAGGTATGCCTACAGTTGCTACAGCTTAGTCTGTGCTACAGTAATTCCAAATGCGCGACACATCACCATCTGGTTTCCGGGGGTCACCTTATTTTTTATTGTAAAGATTTGTTTGTATTATTGCAGCTGCAGCGTTTTAAAACAGGCTATCGTTGCTTTAAATCAGAGCTTGCGCAAGCACTCTTTCTCTCCATCAATTCCATTCAAATTGTATCCAAAATAGATAATCCTGTTTAAGATTGATCTACACTACATTACCTAAAGTATGTGGACACCTGCTCGTCTAACATCTCATTCCAAAATCATGGGCATTAATATAGACTTTGACCCCTCTTTGCTGCTATAACAGCCTCTACTCTTCTGGGAAGGATTTCCAGTAGATGTTGGAACATTGCTGCAAGGATTTGCTTCCATTCAGCCACAAGAGCATTAGTGAAGTCAGGCACTGATGTAGGGCGATTAGGTCTGGCTCGCAGTCGGCGTTTCAATTCATCCCAAAAGGGGTTCAATGTGGGTGGGGGCTGGGCTCTGTGGAGGCCAGTCAAGTTCCTTCACACCGATCTCAACAAAGTTTTTCTGTATGGACGTCGCTTTGTGCACAGGGGCATTGTCATGCTGAAACAGGAAAGGGCCTTCCCCAAACTGTTGCCACAAAGTTGGAAGCACAGAATCGTCTAGAATGTCATTGTGTTAAGATAGTGTTAAGATTTCCCTTCACTGGAACTAAGGAGCCTAGTCCGAACCATGAGAAAAAGCCCCAGACCATTATTCCTCCTTCACTAAACTTTACAGTTGGCTCTATGCATTTGGGCAGGTATCGTTCATCGTTCTCCTGGCATCCTCCACACCCAGATTAGTCTGTTGGATTGCCAGATGATGAAGCGTGATTTATCACTCCAGAGAACGTGTTTCCACTACTCCAGAGTCCAATGGCGGCAAGCTTTACATCACTTCAGCCGACGCTTGGCATTGCGCATGGTGACCTTAGGCTTTGTGCGGCTGCTGGATACCCATTTCATGAAGCTCCAGAAAAACAGTTATTGTGTTGACGTTGCTTTCAGAGGCAGTTTGGAACTCGGTGTTGCAACCTAGGACAGATGTTTTTACGCACTACGGGGCTCAGCACTCGGCGGTCCCGTTCAATGAGCTTGTGTGGCCTACCACTTCCCAGCTGAGCCGTTGTTGCTCCTAGACGTTTCCATTTCACAATAACAGCCCTTACAGTTGACCGGGGCAGCGGTAGCAGGGCAGAAATTTGAAGAACTGACTTGTTGGAAAGGTGGCATCCTATGAAAGTGCCACGTTGAAAGTCACCAAGTCACTCCTTGGGAGCGATTTCCAAATACCTGAAGGTACCACGTTCATCTGTACAAACAATAGTTTGCAAGTATTAACACCATGGGACCACTCAGCCGTCATACCGCTCAGGAAGGAGACACGTTCTGTCTCCTAGAGGGGAACATACTTTGGTGCGGAAAGTGCAAATCAATCCCAGAACAACAGCAAAGGACCTTGTGAAGATGCTAGAGGAAACTGGCACAAAGTATCAATATCCACAGTAAAACGAGTCCTACATCGACATAATCTGAAAGGCCGCTCAGCAAGGAAGAAGCCACTGCTCCAAAACTGCCATAAAAAAGCCAGACTGCAGTTTGCAACTGCACATGGGGACAAAGATCATACTTTTTGGAGAAATGTCCTCTGGTCTGATGAAACAAATATAGAACAGTTTGGCCGTAATGACCATCGTTATGTTTGGAGGAAAAAGGGGGAGGCTTGCAAGCCGAAGAACACCATCCCAACCGTGACGCACGGGGGTGACAGCATCATGTTGTGGGGGTGCTTTGCTGCAGGAGGGACTGGTGCACTTCACAAATAGATGGCATCATGAGGCGGTAAATTATGTAGATATATTGTAGCAACATCTCAATCAGTCAGGAAGTTACAGCTTGGTCGCAAATGGGTCTTCCAAATGGACAATGACCCCAAGCATACTTCCAAAGATGTGACAAAATGGCTTAAGGACAACAAAGTCAAGGTATTGTAGTGGCCATCACAAAGCCCTGACCTCAATCCCATAGAAAATGTGTGAGCAGAACTGAAAAGTGTGTGTGAGCGAGGATGCCTACAAACCTGACTCAGTTACACCAGCTCTGTCAGGAATGGGCCAAAATTCACCCAACTTATTGTGGGAAGCTTGTGGAAGGCTACCCAAAACGTTTGGCCCAAGTTAAACAATTTAAATGAAATGCAACCAAATACTAATTTAGTGTATGTAAACTTTTGACCCACTGGGAATATGATGAAAGAAATAAAAGCTGAAATAAATCATTCTCTCTACTATTATTCTGACATTTCACATTCTTAAAATAAAGTGGTGATCCTAACTGAACTAAAACAGGGAATTTTTACTAGGATTAAATGTCAAGAATTGTGAAAAACTGAGTTTAAATGTATTTGGCTAAGGTGTATGTAAACTTCCGACTTCAACCTTATACTGAGCATGTCCCATGTTTCATGAGCTGAAATAACAGATCCCAGACATTTTCCATACGCACAAAATCTTATTTATCTTCAATTTTGAGCAGAAATGTGTTTATATCCCTGTTAGTGAGCATTTCACCTTTGCCAAGATAATCCATCCATCTGACAGAATTTGGCATGTCAAGAAGCTGATTAAACAGCATGATCATTACGCAGATGCAGCTTTTGCTGGGGACAATTAAAGGCCACTCTAATATGTGCAGTTTTGTCACACAACACAATGCCACAGCTGTCTCAAGTTTTGAGGGAGTGTGCAATTGGCATGCTGACTGCAGGAATGTACACCAGAGCTGTTGCCAGAGAATGGTATGTTCATTTCTCTATCATAAGCCACCTCCAACGTAATTTATAGAATTTGGCAGTACATCCAAATGGCCTCACAACCGCAGACCACGTGTAACCATGTCAGCCCAGGGCCTCCACATCCGGCTTCAGCACCTTCAGCTGATACTGAGGAGTATTTCTGTCTGTAATAAAGCCCTTTTTTGAGGAAAACCCCATTCTGATTGGCTGGGCCTGGCTCCCCAGTCATGTGATATCCATAGATTAGGACCGAATTAATTTGTTTATATTGACAGATTTTCTATATATGAACTGTAACTCGTAAAATTGCTGAATGTTGGGTTTATATTTTTGTTCAGTGTATATACTATATAGAGTACCAGTGAAAAGTTTGGACACCTACTCATTCAATGGTTTTTCTTTATTTTTACTAGAATAATAGTGAAGACATCAAAACTATGAAATAACACATATGGAATTATCTAGTAACCAAAAAAGTGTCAAAAAAATCAAAATATATTTTAGATTCTTTTCCCTAATGACAGCTTTGAACACTCTTGACACTCTCTTTTGTGCAAGGCACACGTTGAATACAAACACATTCACACATATGCTGAGCACATGTCGGCTGCTTTTCCTTCACTCTGCGGTCCAACTCATCCCAAACCAACTCAATTGGGTTGAGGTTTGGTGATTGTGGAGGCCAGGTCATCTGATGCAGCCCTCCATTACTCTCCTTGGTCAAATAGCTCTTACACAGCCTGCAGGTGTGTTTTGGGTCATTGTCCTGTTGAAAAACAAATGATAGTCCCACTAAGCGCAAACCAGATGGGATGGCGTATCGCTACAGAATGCTGTGGTAGCCATGCTGATTAAGTGTCCATTGAATTGTCAATAAGTCACCAACAGTGTCACCAGCAAAGCATCCCCACACCTCCTCCTCCATGCTTCACAGTGGGAACCACACATGCGGAGATCATCCGTTCACCTGCTCTGCGTCTCACAAAAATACGACGGTTGGAACCAAAAATCTCACATTTTGACTCATGACAGATTTCCACCAGTCTAATGTCTATTGCTCGTGTTTCTTGACCCAAGCAAGTCTCTACTTATTATTGATGTCCTTTAGTTGTGGTTTCTTTGCAGCAATTCGACCTTTTAGGCCTGATTCACACAGTCTCCTCTGAACACCTGATATTGAGGTGTGTCTGTTGCTTGAACTCTGTGAAGCATTTATTTGGGTTGAATTTTCTGAGACTGGTAACTCTAATGAATTTAACCTCTGCAGCAGAGGTAACTCTGGGTCTTCCTTTCCTGGGGTGGACCTCAAGAGAGCCAGTTCCATCATAGCGCTTGATGGTTTTTGCAACTGCACTTGTTGAAACTTTCAAAGTTCTTGACATTTTCTGCATTGACTGACCTTCATGTCTTAAAGTAATGATGGACTGTCATTTCTCTTTGCTTATTCGAGCTGTTCTTGCCATAATAAGGACTTGGTATTTTACCAAATATGGCTATCTTCTGTATACCACCCCTATCTTGTCACAACACAACTGATTGGCTCAAACACATTAAGAAGGAAAGAAATTCCACAAATTAACTTTTAACAAGGCTCACCTGGTAATTGAAATGCCTTCCAGGTGATTACCTCATGAAGCTGGTTGAGAGAATGCCAAGAGTGTGCAAAGCTGTCATCAAGGCAAAGAGTGGCTACTTTGAAGAATCTGAAATATAAAATATATTTTGATTTGTTAAACTCTTTTTTGGTTACTACATGATTCCATATGTGTTATTTCATAGTTTTGCTGTCTTCACTATTATTCTACAGTGTAGAAAATAGTAAAAATAAAGAAAAGCCCTTGAATGAGTAGGTTTGTCCAAACTTTTGACTGGTACTGTATGTCCTAGCTTACCTATTGTAGGTAATAAACTCAATGCAGTATTAGCCTTATATTTAGCTAATGAATGATGGGTTATCTATAATAAGCTTCTAACTTATAGCCTCTGTCTCCTGTGCAATACGCACACACCTGTGCTCAGCTGGTCTCTCTCCTTATAAAACACCATTTTTTTTAGCATTTTTTATACCAATAGACTATTCGAAAGAGGGATGCAAGCTCTTGTTTGCTGGATGTTAAATACAGCAGCCAATAGATCTCACAGGTAGTTTGATAGAAGAGCGAATGCACGATGGCGGTAGGATATAGCAGTTATTTATTCAGACCCATAACCATTCAATCTTTGTGAAGAGAAGTGATAGCCATCTGCTTCTAATTATAGTGCTATAATATTTAAGCATTAGAATGACTTATTTAATTTAACAGTTGAAAGCGAGGAAGGAATGAAGCAACAATATAGAGAGAAAGAGGAGGTAGTCTAATAACATCAGGGGAAATATTGCTGAATGGTATATATGCGTCAGCCTACTAAATATACAAATAGGCCCTATTATATTTCAAATGTAATCAAATTCGCTAGCCTTTACTTGTAACTTTGTAGGCCGCATGTGCTGCAACAGAATCCCAGGTGCTGAATTCCAGTCCATATAATACAGTATAATACATTACGGTACAGTAATACAGTTCACACTAAAAAAAGATTAGCGTACTGGATTAATTTACCCAAGAGAGCATATAGCTATATACATCTATGGGCTTTTATGTTTCTCTGTTGTGCGTAATGTGCAGATGCCTATATATCATATATGTAGCCTAGTGGATAATGGCACAATCATTGTGGCTTTTTGGGGCTTGGGCTCTTAAAATGTCTTTAATGCAGGGCTCATAAAATGTATTTAATATATGGCTCATCAGATTCAGGTAGCATCAGGCTTGAATTTTCTATCAAAGCTCTAATCAAATCCAGACATAGGCCGTTATATGCTTTTGAATGACACTTCTAGTTTTGGCAGGAAATACCAGGTTACCCTGGAGAAAATAGATATTTTCTGTGGATCGAACATTTGTAAAATACTGGGAAAATATTCAACTCTATAGTGTGTGGACAGACTATTAGCTGTCCCTTGAGCTGTCCTCACACAACCCAGAAAAAGATTGCTGACCCATAAAATGAGGGCAGAGACACAAAGCCCTAGCTCCAGGGTCAAGGAGATAGAGAGAGAGGAGGAGGATGAGCAGTGTCACAAGGTGGGAGTTCAGGGAGAGTGCAGAGCAGCCAGGAGAGTGTTTTCCCTTACGTTGGCCGTATATCAATGTTGACTATAAAACACATATTTAATTTTAATACTCAGCCATGAATAAATGCATGCATACAAATGTTTCCTGGTGGCAGGAGGTGATTGGAGCAGATTAGGTCAGAGGCTGTCAGTAGAGAGATGGAGGAGAGGAGGAGAGAGAGGGGCGGCTGCCACTCCATAGTAGACTCAAAGCGGGGACTCTAATTGCCTGTGACAGGGCCCGTTTCTCACCATGGTGGGGGTTAAATCTGAGTCCCCCACTCAGTAGACAGCAACACTCATGCACTCACACAGGGATGTAACGATTCACTGATACGCATTGGTCCCCTGTTCAAATGTTTAAATGTCAACTGCACTTCCTGATTTGGCATCGTTTTTCATCAATGCTCATTAAAAAAATGCTAGCGGCCGTGACAGAAGGCAAACAAGAGTTGTCTTGGGGGTGTGGTTTGATGTGTGTGTTTATTGGGTGTGTCATTGCCATTAAATCTCAACAAACAAGGGCAGTAGTGAGTACAGCGAGGTAAGCTGAGCTAGCGTTGCTATGGAGAGAACAAGGTTTCGAAGTTGAGGACTTCTCCCTTCCTGACTGACTCGCCATCTCAACATGGTCAGCTAATTCAGTTCTATGTGTAGGTAAAGCCTGTGCTGACCTTGTGTTTAGCCAAGCTGACAGCAGCTAGCTAACATAGCTTGGTGATAGCTGAAGCTGGCTATCCAATCTAGCAAATATTCCTCTGTCAAATCAGTTATGGTAAGATAGCAAGAGCCAGTGACTGGAAAGTCTTTCATAAGACACTCGTCCTGCAACGCCTTCCTACGAAAGTAGCTTGCCACTTAGTTTCAACGTTTCATGTCATGTAAATACATGTTACCGTGGAAACAATATCAGCAACTGTGAATTGAATGCCCGCGGTCAGTCAGCTCAGCTGTCCTACAACACAATATTCTATAACCGGCTAGTTTTGTCTTGTCACGCTTCTCGTACTGAGTAGCCTACAGAGTAATATGAGGATAATACAATTGCTGAACTTATGTAGAGTTTATAAACAAAGTGTTTTGATAACTTTCAAGTGTAACAGTTCCATGTAGAATAAACCATCCTACACATAATAATGTGGAAGCAGTGTTCTGCTAATATAACAATGTGCAAATATTATACTTGTATTGTCATTCACAGCCGATACAGATACTCTACCTATCCAAACATTTTCTGGTGGTGCTGGGGCTACCTTGCCAAACATGTCAGTAGTCATACCTTCTGTATGGTGTCCCATATCTCCCGCTCTCATTGATAGTACTGTACCATTCCATTTAATAATAACAAACGATGCTGACAAGTAATAGATGTGTCTTGCATAATTGTATTGCTGAGTGCAAGGTCTCTCTTCATTCAGAGACATCAGCATCAAGCCCTTTTGTCAGTCTGGAATCCATCACATCATCTTGGAAGTCTCCCAAGTGCTGATTCCATACAGGTATCTGTGAACACATACACACATTGTCACTGTTCTATTACCAATTGCATTTAGAATAGATAATATCCGACACACAAACTGATACTATGTTGAAGTGTGTTAATTCTGTATTCCCCACCGATGACTGTTGGTGAGCAGGAAAGGGGTGAGGCTGGAGGTGATGTATTTGCCAGAGCAAAGCAGCGTAGATCAGCTCCTGGCCCCTCATCAAAGATACTGGTCTGTCACACATAAACACACACAAACACACTCACACAGACACACACACCGAGCACTGATTACATTATAAATGGTGGTTATCCTGTCTAGGATCAGCGTGGCGCTAGCGGCACACCCCCCCCCCCCCCACTGAAAAACCAGTGCCGCGAAATTCAAAAAAAATATTTTTTTAAAATATTTAACTTTCACACATTAAAGTCCAATACAGCTAATGAAAGACACAGATCTTATGAATCCAGTCAACATTTCCGATTTTTAAAATGTTTTACAGGGAAGACACAATATGTAAAGATGTACATCTATTACCTAAAAACACATTAGCATAATCCACCATCTTTTATTTGTCCACCAACACCAGTAGCCATCACCAATTCGGCTAAACTAAGATATTTATAGCCCCTAACCAACAAAAAAACTCATTAGATGACAGTCTGATAACATATTTATGGTATGGGATAGGTTTTGTTAGAAAAAAGTGCATATTTCAGGTATATGGCATAGTTTACAATTGCACCCACCATCACAAATGGACTAGAATAATTACAATGAGCAACGTGTTTACCTAACTACTAATCATCAAACATTTCGTAAAAATACACAGCATACACGAATCGAAAGACACAGATCCTGTGAATACAGACAATATTTCAGATTTTCTAAGTGTCTTACAGCGAAAACACAATAAATCGTTATATTAGCTTAGCACATAGCAATTAGCAGCCCAGCATTGATTCTAGCCAAAGTGAGCGATAAAAGTCAACATCGCCAAAAGATATTAATTTTTTCACTAACCTTCTCAGAATTCTTCCGATGACACTCCTGTAACATCACATTACAACATGCATATACAGTTTGATCGAAAATGTTTATATTTAGCCACCAAAATCATGGTTAGACAATGTGAAATGTAACTCGGCTGGTCAGAATTTGTCCTTGCGCCACTTAGACAGTGATCTACTCTTATACATAAATACTCATAAACGTGACTAAAAAATATAGGGTGGACAGGGATTGATAGACAATTTAATTCTTAATACAATTGCGTTATTACATTTTTTAATTTATCCTTACTTTTCAATACAGTTTGCGCCAAGCGAAGCTACGTCAAAAAACATGGCGTCCTAAGCCACTAAAATGTTTCGACAGAAACACGATTTATCATAATAAAAATGTCCTACCTTGAGCTGTTCTTCCATCAGTATCTTGGGCAAAGGATCCTTTCTTGGGAGAAATCGTCTTTTGGTGGAAAGCTGTCCTCTTGCCATGTGGAAATGTCAACTACGTTCGGGATGAACTGAAAAGCGTGCCCAACTTTTCACATCGTTGCAAAAATAAATGTCCCAAAATCGCACTAAACGGATATAAATTGCTATAAAACGCTTTAAATTAACTACTTTGTGATGTTTGTAACTCCTATAACGAGTGAAAAGATGACCGGAGAAATATAACAGGCTAAACTAACGCTTGGAACAGGAGAGGGTCGGTGTCTTCCACGCGCGTTACGCAGCAAGAAAAGACTTGCTAGCTAAAGGTTTTTTTCATTTGTAGGGCCTGTGAACGAGCAATCGAGCCCGTTGGAATCGTCATCACGTAAAGGCATCCAGGGGAAGACGTAAGAAGTGTCCGTATAGTCATAGCAACGACAGTGCCCTTTTAACTGACTTCAGAAAAGTGCCCAACATTTCTCAAATCTGACTCCATGTCAGGGAAATTGCTGTAGAATGGGCTCTGTTCCACTTAGAGACAAAATTTCAACTCCTATAGAAACTATAGACTGTTTTCTATCCAATAATAATAATAATATGCATATTGTACGATCAAGGATTTTGTGGGAAGCCGTTTAAAAAATTAGCCACATTAGCATAAATAGTCTAAACAGCGCCCCCATCCCCAACAGGTTATGATTAGCCTGGTGGAACCAACCTGATCACTGCTTTCACCTTTCTATTTCACTTCAGATATCATCAAATGTGAAGTGAAATACAATGGTGAACACAGCAATCAGGCTGGTCCCACAAGGCTAGGTTATGTCCTAGACAGTATATGCATCTAAGAAGTAAAATATAAGCAACAAATAATGTCAGTTTACATAAATTATGTTTCACAATTGGGTTATCAAATGTATCAATGAAGATGGTTGCCTTCTGCATTTGTACAGATTATGAGCCTGTGAAAGCTCTTGCCGCTGACAAGTGAACGTTTCTGTCCGGATACTTTCCCACATGTGGCTTGCCAACATTCATAGGAATGCTCACAGCGAGGGCATGTCTGCATGATAATGATGAGGGCCCCCTTGCTGGTCTTCTCTATTCTGCATGTTCTGCTGCAAACTGGACATCTCTCAAACAACTGCAGCAGGCAATCTTATGAGGTGGTGTTGACTGGGAGGGCCTGTGACAGGCTGATATAATAGACATTCAAGTGGTATATTGCATTTTGTTCTAAAGAAAGGACAAAGCTTTTTGACTCTACTAGTTACTTTGCTAGGGAATTAGCCTACTAGTTTATCAAGCCGGTATTTTTTTATATAACCTTTCACATTATACATAACAGACATTACCTGTCGTTGTTGATTAAACCATCTGTGTCATCAGGGCAGTAAGATTGACTGACTCTATTTGCCAATGTTTTTATTTTATCTCTGATAAGCTACCCAGGACAGCGCTAAGAATAGTCCAAATTAATATATGTAGCCTTAGAAATAATAACTTGCTAACATCGTATAACATTCATATGCTGGCCATCTCTGAAACTCACTTAGATAATTCATTTGATGATACAGCAGTATCAATACAAGGATATAACATCTACATAAAAGACAATAATACCTATGGGGGGAGGTGTTGCTGTATTTCTGAAGCTGAAATTTCTATCCCTAACTATAACATTTTCCGACAAGATAGAACTGCCAAAGGGGGCGGAGTTGCAATCTGCTGCAGAGTTAGCCTGCAGAGTTCTGTCATACTATCCAGGTCTGTGCCCAAACAATTCAAGCTTCTACTTTTAAAAATCCAGCTTTCCAGAAACAAGTCTCTCACCGTTGCCGCTTGTTATAGACCACCTTCTGCCCCCAACTGTGCCCTGGGCACCATATGTGAATTGATTGCCCCCCATCTATCTTCCTAGCTCGTATTGTTAGGTGACCTAAACTGGGACATGCTTAACACCCCGGCCATCCTACAATCTAAGCTAGATGCCCTCAATCTCACACAAATTATCAATGAACCTACCTGGTACAACCACAAATCTGTAAACACGGGCACCCTCATAGATGTCATCCTGACCAACCTGCCCTCTAAATACACCTCTGCTGTCTTCAACCAGGATCTCAGCGATCACTGCCTCATTGCCTGCGTCTGTAATGGGTTTGCGGTCAAACGACCACCCCTCATCACCTTTAAACATTCCCTAAAACACTTCAGCAAGCAGGCCTTTCTAATCGACCTGGCCCGGGTATCCTGGAAGAATATTGACCTCATTCCGTCAGTAGAGGATGCCTGGTTATTCTTTAAAAGTGCTTTCCTCACCATCTTAAATAAGCATGCCCCATTCAAAAATAGCCTCCAACACTCTACTCAGCAAATTGGATGAAGTCTATCACAGTGCCATCCGTTTTGTCACCAAAGCCCCATATACTACCCACCACTGCGACCTGTATGGTCTCGTTGGCTGGCCCTCGCTTCATATTCGTCACCAAACCCACTGGCTCCAGGTCATCTATAACTCTTTGCTAGGTAAAGCTCCACCTTATCTCAGCTCACTGGTCACCATAGCAGCACGCGCTCCAGCAGGTATATTTCACGGGTCACCCCCATATTTGCTCATTTGGCTGCCTTTCCTTCCAGTTCTCTGCTGCCAAT
The DNA here is from genome assembly GCF_029448725.1 of Salvelinus fontinalis. Lineage (NCBI taxonomy): Eukaryota > Metazoa > Chordata > Actinopteri > Salmoniformes > Salmonidae > Salvelinus > Salvelinus fontinalis. The sequence continues at coordinate 14,612,349 of NC_074669.1, forward strand.
GACTGGAACAAATTGCAAACATCACTGAAGCTAGAGACTCATATCTCCCTCACTAATTTTAAACATCAGCTGTCAAAGCAGCTCATAGATCATTGCACCTGTACATAGCCCATCTGTAAATAGCCCACCCAACTACCTCATCCCCATATTGTTATGTTTTTGTTGTTGCTCCTTTGCACCCCAGTATCTCTACTTGCACATCCATCTTCTGCACATCTATCACTCCAGTGTTTAATTGCTAAATTGTAATTACTTTGCCACTACGGCCTATTTATTGCCTTACCTCCCTCATCTTACCTCATTTGCACACACTGTATATAGATTTTTTTCTATTGTGTTATTGACTGTACGTTTGTTTATTCCATGTGTAACTCTGTGTTATTGTTTTTGTCGCACTGCTTTGCTTTTTCCTGGCCAGGTCGCAGTTGTAAATGTCCTCCAAGATCATCGGAGTTGATGCAGACTTCTTTGCCAACATGGTAGCAAATAATAAATAGGGATGAGAGAGATGGTTTATTCCAAATTCTTAAACCTAGTCAGACAGTAAACATTCCTATTGCACCAGAACCTACAATATCGATTACTATATTACTCCACAAAGAGAACTTTAGCACACTGACATGTGCGCGCACACACAACCAGGCCTACCTGGTTAAATAAAGTTGAAATTAAAATATATATATATATGTTCAGAGCCATATTCCTGTAAAGCTTAGAGAAGATCTCATGTCAAATGGTGTTGAAGTGTTGTGGTTGCAAGTTCAGCTGCCTCATCTAAAGCCGCTTCTTTTGGGGTGCTGCTATAGGCCACAAAGTGCTAACATTAATTATCTGTATAATATGTATGCAATGCTTGATAATGTGTGTGATGTTAACAAAGATATCTATTTTCTGGGAGGCCTGAACAATGACGGGTTAGTTACTATCTATCCTCTCAAGAGGAAGCTTCTAAAGCCAGGTGTACACTACATGACGTTCAAAATCCTAACATTACTAAACCTCTCACATCAAACAACCATCTTTCCTGCATTTTGTTGGTCTTGCCAATGTAGTGGTTCACACACTAAATCATGTGGCAGAGACATGGGGTCCCACACTACAAGATTCTTCACTTGGTCTTGAGGATTGTCGATACCACGCTGTCTCGCAAAAACAATAATGTGATTAGATTTAAAGACCGGCGGCTCAAAGCAGCCTCAAACATTTTCAGTCAGACATTGACACTTGCCATACAGAGTTGAAATATCTAGCCAACATTTTGAATTGAATAACATTGCTTGTGAACAATTCGGTTGAAGGGAAGTACAAACACATACCAGTAATTGGCCCTTCTCAAGAGTCTACAAATGATGTGTGATGTGAAAGAACTTTATCATCTCACTGGCTTCTTCTTTACATTTTTGTCATTTACCAGAGCAATTTACAGTAGTGAGTTGATACATGTTTCATACTGGTCCCACATGGGAATCAAACCCACAACCCTGCCATTGCAAGCACCATGCTCTACCAACTGAGCCACACGGGACCGATCTCTGGTAAGCTCTCATTGGCTATTGCTCATAACCGTTCTCAAAACTTGTCGTTGCACACTACAAGGACATTGCAGATTTTGTGCCGATAAAATCAAACATGTTTGAAAATATCAGGACGTCTGGGACTACTCAAAGACGAGGTTGGTAGCCCTCAGATTGCGTCTCTGACCCGCTCACATTAAACGAGCGTCGTTGACAGCTGTGCTCTCCGAGTGGCAATGGAACAGCTAAATCGGAGCCAAAATTGTGTAGTGTACACCCAGCTTAACTGTAACTAATTAATGTGATATGACCCAGGTTATCACTCAACCAACTAGAGTGTTATCTTGTTATATTGTTATCAATCAAAAATGATAAGCCACCAGGTATAGGCAACCTTGATGGGAAACTATTGAGTATGGTAGCAGACTGTAATGCCACTGCTATTTGCTATATCTTTAACCAAAGCCTACATGAGTGTATGTGTCCACAGGCATGGAAGGAAGCTAAAGTAATTCCACTACCTAAAAATAGTAAAGTACCCTTTGTTGGCTCTAACAGCCGCCCAATCAGTTTGCAGATTTTTTCATAGTAAACTGATGGATAGAATTGTGTTTGACCAAATACAATGATATTTTTCAGAGAACAATTTAACTACTGACTTTCAGCATGCATAAAGAGAACACTCAACTTCTACTGAACTGACTCAAATGACTGATGATTGGTTAAAATAAATGAATATTAAGATGATAGTTGGAGCTGTATTGTTAGATGTGCAGTGCAGCCTTTGATGTTATCGATCATAAATTGTTATTGAAAAAACTCACTTGCTCTGGATTTACATCACCTGCCATCACATGGTTCAAGAGTTATTCATACAATAGAGTGTTCTTCAATGGAAGCTTCTCTAAGATTAGATGTACCATGTGGTGTCCCTCAGGGCAGTTATCTTGGGCCGTTACTCTTCTCTATTTTTACAAATGATTTGCCACTGGTCTTACGCGAAGCTAGAATGACTATTTATGCAGATGATTCCACACTCTACATGTCAGCACCCAAAGCCAGTGAGCGCACTGAAATTCTAAATAAGGAGTTACAGTCCGTATCAGAATAGGTGATAAATAATAAACTGAAAAGCATTGTATTTGGTTCAAAACTTTCTCTAAGACCTAAACCTCAACTGGAGTTTTGCATAAAGGGTGTGACCATTGAGCAAGTTGAGGAAGCTAAACTCCTAAGTATAACATTGGATAGTCAATTATCATGGTTAAGTCATATTAACAAAGTTATTGTGACGATGGAGGGGGGTATTTATGTTATAAAAAGTTATTCTGCGTTTTTGACACAAAAATCAACTGTACTAATTGTTTATGCTTTGGTCTTGTCCCATCTTAATTACTGTCCGGTAATATGGTCAAGTGCAGCAAAGAAAGACCTAGCAAATCTGCAGCTGGCTCAACACAAAGCAGCAGGCCTTGCCCTTAACTGCACATGCAGAACAACATCAACAACATGCATGCCAGTCTTCCCTGGTTTAGTGTTGAAGAGAGATGAACTACCTCTCCTAGTTTTTATGAGAAATATTACTGTGATGAAAATTCCAGATTGTCTGCATAATCAAATAACATACAGCTCAGACTCCCATACATACCTCACAATACATGCCACCAGGGGTCTCTTCACAGTTCCCAAGTCCAAAACTAATTCACAGCAACACAGTATTATACAGAGCCATGGTCGCATGGAACTCCCTTCCATCTCCAGTTACTCAAGCAAACAGTAAAATGACCTTAAAAAAACAGATTTAACAACATTTTGTGACACAATAGGGACTGTGAAATGGCACACACATGAACACACAGACAAACTCTATCACACTCTAACACACACACAATCTACACACACATTATTCTTTAGTTGTATTGTTTGCATATTGTTGTATTTAAAATTTGTGTTACTGTTTGTCAGTGTATCAGTGTTGTGTTACTTGTCGTGTTTTTGTGTAGTCCCCAGGAAGAATAGCTGCTGCTTCAGCAAGAGCTAATTAGGGATCCGAATATTGACACATGACACACTTTTATTCTGAGGTCTTGCCTGAAATGCTGTGAAAATAGCAAGTGAACAGTGAATTAAATTATTAAGCCATTAAGCCGTTGCAAGATGGCAGGTAGCCTAGTGGTTAAGAGCTTTGGGCCAGTAATCGAAAGGTTTCTGATTCGAATCCCAGAGCCAACTAGGTGGATATCAGTTGATGTGCTGTTGAGCAAGTCACTTAACCCTAATTGTTCCTGTAAGTCGTGCTGGATAAGAGTGTCTTCTAAATGACAGAAGTAATAATAATTGCTCGGCATGTTATGTTACAGTAGGTCCCGACATCTGTTCATGACCAGGGGATTGGTCTGGCACCCAACTTTGCACTTTGTCTAACAGAAAAACAGTGTTAATGATTGTCAGCATAGCTCCAAAAAGAATCGAATCTTGTTTGGAAGCTAATTTTATGCTTTACAGATGTAGACTGACTGGCTCTGGATTGGATTCAGGCCGGTGACACCGTTACACTATGTAACCAACTGTAACATGTTTTGCGATGGCCCTGGTTTTGTTTGGGTTTGTTGTTGCTAGTTAGTACACTGTTGTAGTCAGACATGAGTTAGCTAGTACCACCAGCTGCATCCAATATTTATTTGTGCCCTAGACATGGGTTGCACCTCAGAGGCTAATGTGATGGTTTTGTCTAATGTGATGGTTTCTTCTAAATTACACTAACTTATAGTGGCATGGAAATACGATGACATTGCTGAAGAAGGCAAAAAGTTAGTAGGAAACAACTTTGCCATATTATGATGTTGTCAAATGTAGAGAGATGACAATGTTGCCGTTACTGTTACTAGTAAAGTTCTTCAAAAATAGCTAGCAATGCAAATGTTCGCTAGCTAAAATAGGTTGGTCCCCTTAGTTAGCTGGCTAAAGTTATAATGCTTCTAAAGGCAATCTGGCAACATTACAATCATGACAAAATGATTTGCCTTCTTTTGTAATGTTATCATTTTTTCCAAGCCAAATCCGAGTTGTATTGACGTAGGCTAACGTTAGCCAGCTAGCTAGATAGGTAACTAGCTAGCTAGTTAGGTAGCTATTTAACGTCAGCTATGCTAGTGATGATAGTGTTAATGATTATCAAATTATACATTACTAGATACATAAACAGCAGTCTATGGTCTAGCAATCACCACCATTCAGAACCAACCAATTCCACACGGTAGGGTCCTTCAGCAGGGCATGCAAACCATAGCTTTCTGTGCATCCTGCTGCAAGCATGCATTGTCGAACCGGAGCCGGAGGCATGGTCAATCCATTTAGTCTCAAACGACCGTGATCTTTTGAACGCATTGGGGGTGATGAAACAACAGAGCCCCATTCAATAAAGGGAAGCGAAGTGGGTGGAGGGGCAATTTCCATGTGGTGCTTGGCAAATGGAGGCATGAATTGTTGACATCATTGTAACACAAACCCAACCTTCATTTTACTCGTTGTGACGCACTCAGGTTCCAAAGTCCATTTTAGACGAGACTGTTTCTGACTCATATCGTTGCCACATAGGTCGTTTTCAAAGGGATTAGTTGGTTTTTAGAGATCGTCGTACTTTAAGATAGGAGAGCATCAGTCTGTGGGACCACAAATTATTCAAAATGTAGCATGCGTTGGTCAGAAAATAGTTTCAAACATTACGAATCGCCGGTTCACTACATTTTCTCAATATTACTTTCTTTCTACGTTACGAAAATACTTTTATGACAACACATACGTCCTCTCCTTCAGTGTCGAACTAAGCATGTAACTGTGTTAACAGCCATTGATCTACAAGTAATTTTTGCATGCCGAACAACACCAGGCAATATCAGAGGATTCAAATGCTTGTAAAATGGTTTGCGCAATATTAGGCTTTATTAGTTGAGTGACAACCAATGTAATTTGCTATGTTATTGTTATCAAAATGCGCTGTTGAAAATGATTGTGTAACCTACTGGAGACACAACTCTCATCTGGATATAGCCTACCTGATGACCGGGGCTTACAATACAATGTATTTGATTGTTCAAGTTCACAATCAGCAAAAGTTTTAATAGTTTTGCTTTAAACAATTGATGTATATAGTCAGTTATAGATAGACAGGGTATAGTTCATAATTTCGTAATGAGGACAGCAACTGGATGGTCGAAGCGGTAGGAAAAACAACTCTATAAATGGTCAATACCATTCAATTTTGAAACAGGGTGGGATCCAAGGTTGTGCTACTGTATATATTTATTGGCTATGTCATAGACATTTTTTACAGATACACATTCATACATTACTAGCTCAAACACTTTTAATCTGCAAAAATGACAAATTAAATAGTGGGTGATGGTGATTTCAGATCAAAAGTGGGGGGACGAAAAGTAGCCTACTGTACATTTCTACCCCTAATCTGATAGTGGGGTGGCAGGTACCCAGTCTCCATCATGGCTCAACTCAGGTGCTTACACCATAGATATACATCATTTACACACACACACACCCACACACACACACCCACACACACACACACACACACACACACACACACACACACACACACACACACACACACACACACACACACACACACACACACACACACACACACACACACACACACACACACACACACACACACACACACACACACACACACACACGCACACACACACACACACACACACACACACACACACACACACACACACACACACACACACACACATCAGCACACATCAGCACACATCAGCACACACACACATACACACATACACACATACACACACACATTCACACACACACACACACACACATACACACACGTTAGCTCAGAAAGCTGAGCTCCATCAGCAGCGCTGCAGTAGATTTTAATTTAAAATGGAAAATGAATGTGCTTATACAACAAATATTAGTGATCCAATCACATAAAACACAGCCCATGTATCTACTGTAGAGACTTATTGAATCCTCTTGAAAGGGAAAGATGCACATCCCTAACACACACACACACACACACACACACACACACACACACACACACACACACACACACACACACACACACACACACACACACACACACACACACACACACACACACACACACACACACACACACACACACACAAATGCTTGCAAGCACACACACGTACCCATTAGCTGTGCCTGTGTGCGTCGGTGCGCTCAGGGAGAGAGGGGGCAACAGCAGAGGACCTGGGGGTATCTGAGTGGCTCTCCTCTCATCCCAAAACAAACCCCCGTTTTGCCCCCTGCCGCGAGTCACTCTCTCTCTGCAGCGTGAGCACAGGCCCCCAGCGTGATCCTCCCACACCCCACATACCTACCCCTCCTCCCCATCCCATCAAAACACCCTCTGTGCACAAACAACTCACACACACCCATCGCCAAAAAAAGCCAACCGCCCCAAAGCCTTCAGAGGCAAAACAAATTTAGAAATGGGAGAGACACTTCCAATGTGTTTTCTGCTCCAGTGCGTCTTGTTCTCACGTAGTCAGAGTTGTTTTCTGCAGGTTGGGGACTTGCCGAGAGGTCGTCTGATGTGCTGATGTCTGGGCTGCAGGTTCCTGCCAGTTCAAGGTTGAAACTTGACAGTGACTGTTTTGGACAGACTTTGTCTCTTTCTTTTCTGCTGAAGGTTGAGAGGAGAGGAGTAGAAAGGATAGGACAGAAAAGGAGAAATGAGGAGAGGAGAGGAAAAGTGAGGAAAACCGAGCCAAGAGCTTGAAGACAGACCCATCCTCCTTGTTTTCTGATGAGATAAACCGCTTATAAACAAGCAGGGATTTTCTCCAAGTGTCAAAATGAAACATAAGCAGGCTTTAGGAGCTAGCTAGCGGGTTTGGAGTGGAGGGAGACTGATGGTGCTGGCGGACAGAGGAGACAGCAGGTGACAGTGTGGAGTGTGACGCGGGGTATTGATATGCTGGGAATGGATCTCAGAGCAGATGGACAGAGCAGGCTGGCCCTGTGTTGCTCCTCTGAGCCCTGGCTCCCTCTCACTATCCCTTTGGACACACACAGCACACATACATAGTGCACAGACACGAGCAAGCACACACACACACACACACACACACACACACACACACACACACACACACACACACACACACACACACACACACACACACACACACACACACACACACACACACACACACACACACACACACACACAGACCCCCCCCCCCCCCCTCGCCCCCATCACACACACATTCTCTCCCGAGTGCCCACTGGCCACCAAATCACTCCAGGACACAAACGCTTCATACTCTGCCATCATGAATAAGTGGTCAGAGCAACAGTTAGACAGATCAGTGGAGTTCTTTCGTGCTGCTATGGCAGATGTGCTTGACTAATGACTGCTGTGGTAGATGACTACCTCCAGGCCAGTGACTGATCTGAGGACAGTGGTGAGTGGTGGGTGAGAGCCACACAGAGAGGGGAATGTTGGTGTGGTAGAAGTGTAGTGGAGAGAGTCAGAGCATGGCAGCTCAGCCTGCTGATGCATGAGGGAGAACACAGAGTGGTCAGAGAGATAGGGGGGAGATAGAGGGATGGAGGGATCATTATGATTCTGGGAACGCTTCTATGGGCAGATGGACGGATGGGTCTGGCTGTGTACAGTTCTGAGGATCAGGTTTCTCTATCTCTCTTCCTCTCTGTCTCTTTTTCTTTCGCTCCCTCACTCTCTGTCTCCTGTCTCTCCCCCTTCCCTCGTCTCTCTCTGTGTCTCCTGTCTCTCCACCCTTCCCTCCTCTCCCTCTCTGTCCCTCCCCCTTCCCTCCTCTCTCTGTCTTCTGTCTCTCTCCCCTTCCTTCCTCTCTCTCTGTCTCCTTCTGTCTCTCCCCCTTTCCCTCCTCTCCCTCTCTGTCTCTCTCCCGGTCCCTCCTCTCTCTCTGTCTCAAACTGACACTTATTTAGATCCCTTTCCTGGCAAGACAACATGCTTGGCTGCCTCTTTCTCTTCCTTCACCTCTTTTGCCTCCTCTTCTCCCTCCTTTCCTCCACCTCACTCTGTACTGCTGTTGTCATCCCCCTTAGGAGTGCGGACGGATTGGGGGTGGGAGGGGGGCAAAAAAAGTGCAATCGCTGGTGAATTGGTAATAGGCTATCATAGTGCTGCTGGAGGTCTGTAAACCATTAAAGAAATGTCAACGCGGCATAGGTACGCCTGGAATTATGGGTCAGCAACCAGGAAACATTTCCGGCTACCTATTGGCCAAAGCAGCACCCTATAATCTGTCACAATCCTGCATTTGCAGTGACAGCAGTGGGAACATCCCCTACTCACACAATGAGGGCGAAAGAAACACATGACCGCATGCATGTGTGCATGTGTACAAGTTTTCCCGTGCATGTGAACTGTATACTGTATACCGACATATTATTTCCTCAGTGGAAATCTTACACGGTCGTCGACCAGAACGTAACGTCCAAAGCAGATATGAAAAAGCTTGAACATCCTAACATCCTATTAATCCCTAAGAGTCTATTGACGCACGGCTGAGCCAATTTAAGTAACATGTTAAAAAAATCCACATCAAAATCCGTCAGTTTAAAGTAGAGATATTAGTTTTTTTAGCATGGGCTGCGTCTCAATCCGTCAGTTTAAAGTAGAGATATCAGTTTTTTAGCATGGGCTGCGTCTCAATCTGTCAGTTTAAAGTAGAGATATCAGTTTTTTAGCATGGGTTGCGTCTCAATCCGTCAGTTTAAAGTAGAGATATCAGTTTTTTTAGCATGGGCTGCGTCTCAATCTGTCAGTTTAAAGTAGAGATATCAGTTTTTTAGCATGGGCTGCGTCTCAATCCGTCAGTTTAAAGTAGAGATATCAGTTTTTTAGCATGGACTGCGTCTCAATCCGTCAGTTTAAAGTAGAGATATCAGTTTTTTAGCATGGACTGCGTCTCAATCCGTCAGTTTAAAGTAGAGATATCAGTTTTTTAACATGGGCTGCATCTCAATCCAACGCATCTGCCTATGTCGGCCTTCCACATCTGCAGTGGAAGGTGGCCGAGCTACAGTGGTCTTCTCACAAAAGCTTCTGTAGCATCTGAACGGTTTGGCCTACAAACTAATATGGATAGGGGAGACTCTCACAGACACAATGGTGTTCTCAGTTTTGCTCTACAACCCGCACAAGTGTCTGAAGTTGGTAACACTGATGTGCCAACTACTGTCTGTAGTGTCCGAACTGTTTAAGCTACAGACTAATATGACCCCATTATGGAAAGGAGAGACGAACACGAACACAATTTTGGTCCCCGTTTCGCCCCACAAGTGTCAGGGGACTCGTCTGAAGGTAACCCATACAAACGAAAGAAAGTATAAAGGTAGTTTTGTGCCAACAAAAGTAAGGGGTTAAATATGTGTAAAAAAAACAACATATTTTTTTTGAGCTTTCTTCAATCTCCTAGATATAGGACAAACACTTCAAAACCTTATTCCTTATGATGCATTTGTTTTACTGTCTTTTTTTGTGTTGCCATTAATGAATGTGTTTTTCAATGCATTTCCATGGGCTATAGTAGTAAAGGCCAAATTCAATATCTTCTCAAAAAACATTTATATATATTATTTTTTGATACCTAAAGGGGTCCTAAAATTCTAAATGAAATAGCTAAATGATCCATGGTATGACCATCTTAAAACAATTCCATATGTTACAACCCCCCACAACCCAACGCCTTAGACATTTAGAGTTTAAAAACATGGCATTTTTAAGCATGAATGTTTTGGTTTCTACATCCATTAAGTCCATCATGTAGGATATGTCCAGTTGATCTGACACTTCCTTATTCGCCTCCCTTCCTGTTGCCACTAGCTACCACTCGCTGCACAAAGGAAGGCATGCTGGGATTGGCATGGTGGGCGCCACGCTGAAGTCAACCTGTTTGTTCTCATCACGATCTTATTGCCTAACAACAATTCCTCAAAAAGCACACGAGCATAAAACACATCAGAACACAGAGAGACCACCAAAGGCTTAACCACCAGTGTGGCTGGGCAGATAAGATGCATTAGATAGGTGGGCAAATGGGAGGGAGGGATGGATGGATGAAGGGAAAGAGAGAGCGGGGTTGCTGCTCCAGCATTTGTTGACACAGATTTACAATGAGACTCCCACAGCTCCACACATTACTGTAACGCGCCATGTCAATAGCTGTTTGGTGTTATAAAGCAGCAGTGCCAAAGATGTCTGGGAGTGATGCCCTTTCCCTGATAACCAAGTGTGGCTCTGAAGTCAGGGAGGGGAGTACGAATCACGAATACCAAATCGTTCCTTCTCTTTTCCCTCCTTCTCTCTCTACCCTCCCGTACTCTCTCCTCTTTGTTTAATTTCCTTCTCTGGTCTCGTCCCCTCTATCTCTCCCTTCTCTCTCTGTTTCTCTTTATCTCTCTTGGATGTCCTAGAGACTGGAGGCTCAGCATGACTGGATTTAAGCATTAGCTCAATCCTATCTACTTCCAGTCATGATTGGACAGTGTCTCTGTCACCAAATCCACACACAACCACCTAGTCCACTATACAACCACTACAAGGCACTAGCTACCCTGACATCCACGAGTATCCTCTAGCACAGCCAAGTTTTGTTCGGTTCATGCACTTACTTCAAAAACCCAGAAAAAGCCTAGCTAAAGACAGTGAAGCCTTGTGGGAGACTTGGAGTTTAATGTCTGACATTCACCTCCAGGAAAACTTGATGAGTGCGGAAAATGAAGAGGCCTGTTTGGCCATAATGAGGGTTACACCAGTAGCAAGCTGACTGCATTTTACAGGGAGGGAGAATGAACCCAAACACTTCAGCTGCTGCTGCTATTAGGCATTAGTGGTTGAAGAGTCCATTTGGAAGCCGTTCTGTAGATGTACTGAAACGGGCTGATTACATGTAAACACTAGCCAGGATGACGTCAGGTCCAAAAGGGGCGTGATCAGAGAGAGGCTAGTGTAGTGGTGCAGTCTGTACTGGAGCATTGCAGATGATGATGCAAACCAGTGAGAGAGAACTGTCATTGCGGAGTGCATGCATGAGATAGGCAGGCTAAACCTTACGCACACCATGGCTGCCTATATATAGTACAGTGCTACAGGGAAGAACCCTAATACCCATCCACTAGCACAGAGACCATCAGAACTACTCTAGTGTCGATCTGGTCTTCTTTCTCCAGATATTCTGGACTATGATCATCATTCTCTTTCTACATGGCAGAGATAGGGGAATGTTCTCCTTGGATGTGATGGTAGAGTCCTTGGCCCTTGTACCCTCATCCTGTCTCACCCACACCTCCAGGCTCCTGTTGGCTTGGCTCTGATAGAAATCCATGGGCTTAGGATGCTGCCATCGCCCAAGCACTGAAGGCTCTTATCAGGGCAACCACACTGGTGCTAGAAGCACATTTTCACACACGCATGCATACTGTAGACACACTGACAGTTGCTAACAGAGGCACCCACAGAGACAACAAACACGTACACAGGCACACAAACACATCGTGCCAGCTTCCTCCTCATCTCCATCTCTCATTTCTCTTGCTATGCTGCCTGCTGTTCATTTTCTGTCTTTAAGATGACTCAACAAACAAGTGAGCTCCCAGTAAAATCGCATCTAAACATGCACAACCCTGACTCTCTCCCTCTGATTCTTTTACTCTCTCTCACTCTCACACTCACACTCACACTCACACTCACACTCACACTCACTCTCTCTCTCTCTCTCTCTCTCTCTCTCTCTCTCTCTCTCTCTCTCTCTCTCTCTCTCTCTCTCTCTCTCTCTCTCTCTCTCTCTCTCTCTCTCTCTCTCTCTCTCTCTCTCTCTCTCTCTCTCTCTCTCTCTCTCTCTCTCTCTCTCTCTCTCAATTCAAAGGTATTTGTTGGCATGGGAAGCATGTATACATTGCCAAAGCAAGTGAAATAGAAAATAAATAAAAGGGAAATAAACAATATTTTACAGTAAACATTACACTCACAAAAGTGTTAAAATAGTATAGACATTTCAATGTTATATTATTGGCAATTTTGCAACAATGTGCACATAGTTGAAGTATAAAAGGCAAAGTAAATTAACAGCTAAACTGGTGGCTATTTTCTTGTGGCAACAGGTCACACATCTTGCTGCTGTGGTGGCACACTGTGTTATTTCACCTAATAGATACAGTATATGAGTTTATCGAGATTGAATTTGTTTTCACATTGTTGATGGAACTGTGTAATATGAGGGAAATATGTGTCTCTGATATGGTCATGCAGTGGGCACTCTCTCTTCCCCCCTCTATCTCTCTCTCTTTTTTCTCTCTCTCTCTCCCCCTTGCTCTCTTTCAATTGAATTCAGTAGACTTTATTGACATGACAAGTGAAATTACTTACATTGTCAAAGTATACATATAACAACAATTGTGGGACCAACAGCAATAAGGCATCAATAGTAGTAGTAGTAGTAGTGGTGGAAATTATATTACCATTAACAACAACTACAACAACAATATTAATGAGAATAATAGTACATTAAAGCAATAGTAGTTGGCCAGTCTCAACATGACTGAAAAGCCAAATGACATGGTATGTGTCACGTTCCTGACCTGTTTTCCTTGTTTTTGTATGTGTTTAGTTGGTCAGGGCGTGAGTTGGGGTGGGCATTCTATGTTATGTGTTTCTATGTTTAGGTTATTTGTCTATTGGCCTGATATGGTTCTCAATCAGGGACAGGTGTTTTACGTTTCCTCTGATTGAGAACCATATTAAGGTAGGCTGTTCTCACTGTTTGTTTGTGGGTGATTGTCTTCCGTGTCTGTGTATGTCGCACCACACGGGACTGTTTCGTTTTTGTTCGTGTTTGTAGTCTGTTCCTGTTCGTGCGTTCTTCGTGTTATTATTGTAAGTTCGTAAGTTCAGGTCTGTCTACTTCGTTTATTGTTTTGTAGTTTGTTCAAGTGTTCATAGTGTTTCGTCTTGTGTAAATAAATCATTATGTCTACATACCTCGCTGCGTTTTGGGTCCGACCCTTACTCCTCCTCCTCGTCTGAGGAGGAGAACGACTTCTACGACCGTTACAGTATGAAAGCCAGAACAAAACAAATTGGGAAATATTATTGACATTAGATTGCACATTTTGGCTCTTTCACCCAATCAATATTAGCTTTTTTTCTTCATCTTTTATAGTTTAAAATTCTTTGTACTGAATTATAATTTTGGGGATTTTTAAAAATCTTTGAGCATTTATCACAGCTCTGCAGAGTGACCACAGCCTGTCCTCTCTGGGCAGCCAGGTTTGCCTGTGACGACCTGTCTCTATGGCTCACTGGACCCTCATCCTGTCTCACCCCCACCTCCAGGCTCCTGTTGGCTTAGTCATTGTTTTGGTCAGTTTTCTATCGGTCACAGGGGTCAGATAATCTGCCACCATGTACTGTCTGTTCAGAACCAAATACCATTGAAGGTTACTTAGATTTTTTTGTGGTGTGATTCCAATAGGTGAAATATTTGTATTTTTGCTTTGTCATAATTTGGTTGGGCCAGATTATCTGAGTGCTGTCTTTAGATTCTATGGGATTGGTTTGGGTTAGTGAACTGAGCCTCAGAAGCAGCTGGCTGAGGGGACTTTTCTGTTGTTTCATCTCTTGACATTGTTGGGCTGTGATGACATTTTTCGAGGTCGCTTTGTTTTTAGATGGTTGTAAAATGTGCTGGGTCTGTTTTCTATTCGAATAAGGAGGGGGTATTGTCCGAATTCTGCTCTACATGCGTTATTTTGAGTTTTTCTTTGCACTTGCAAAACTCTGCATGCAGTATTTCAATTGGATATTTGCCCCATTTGGTAAATTCATTACTGTAGAGTGGACGCCATACTTCACTGCCATGTAGAGCAATTGGTTCTACAACTGATTAGAACATTTTGAGCCAGATTCTAATTGGAATTTCCTTTGAATGGCAGAGAATGCTCTTCTTGCTTTGTCTCTCAGCTCATTCACAGCCATGTGAGAGCTACCTGTGTTGCTGATATTTAATCCTAGATACGTGTAGTTTTTGTTATTGTAACGGAGTGCGTAACTGGCTGCAGGGAAGTCGGGCGCAGGAGAGCAGAAATGCGTAGCAAATGGAGCCCTTTATTGAGGCGAACAAAACACGGCACTCAGAAAACTAAACACACACGGGTTACAATAACCCGGAGCAAACCAGCCTGGAGTACACATACATTTACACACAACAATTCCACACACAGACATGGGGGGAAACAGAGGGTTATATGCAAGACGAGTAATGAGGGAATTCAAACCAGGTGTGCGGGAAAACAAGACAAAACAAATGGAAAATGAAAGGTGGATTGGTGATGGATAGAAGACCGGTGACATCGACCGCCGCCCGAACAAGGAGAGGGACCGACCTCGGCGGAAGTCGTGACAGTTGTGTTCTAATAGAATTTATATTTGTGATACTGATTTCCGGACCTCTTTTGGAATATCATTATATTTGTTTTTTTGTTTTTGCCAATTCATTCATGTGGATGTTAACCTCTCTGGGATATGTGGGACGCAAGCGTCAACATCTAGTGAAAAAGCAGAGCGCCAAATTCAAATAAATTACTATAAAAGTAAACTTCATGAAATCACACATGCAATACACCAAATTAAAGCTACACTTGTTGTGAATCCAACTAACGTGTCAGATTTCAAAAAGGCTTTACGACGAAAGCACACCAAACGATTACATTAGGTCAGTACATAGTCACAGAAAAACACAGTCATTTTTTCCAGACAAAGAGAGGAGTCACAAAAAGCAGAAATAGAGATAAAATGAATCACTAACCTTTGATGATCTTCATCAGATGACACTCATAGGACTTCATGTTTCACAATACATGTATGTTTTGTTCGATAAAGTTCATATTTATATCCAAATATCTCAGTTTACATTGGCGCGTTACGTTCAGTAATGTTTTGCTTCAAAAACATCCGGTGATTTTGCAGAGAGCCACATCAATTGTGGTGTTATGTGTTATGCATGGAACATTAGATAAACTTCTCCTTAATGCAACCGCTGTGTCAGATTTCAAAAAAGCTTTACCGAAAAAGCACACCATGAAATAATCTGAGTACAGCGCTCAGAGCCCAAACAAGCCATACAGATATCCGCCATGTTGTGGAGTCAACAAAGTCAGAAATAGCATCATAAATATTCACTTACCTTTGATGATCTTCATCAGAATTCACTCCCTGGAATCCCAGTTCCACAATAAATGTTTGATTTCTTCGATAAAGTCCATCATTTATGTCCAAATACCTCCTTTTTGTTCGCGCTTTTAGTACACAATCCAAACTCACGACGCGCGGGCAGGTCCAGGCGAAAGTTTAGAAGAAAAGTCATATTACAGTTCGTAGAAACATGTCAAACTAAGTATAGAATCAATCTTTAGGATGTTTTTATCATAAATCTTCAATAATGTTCCAACTGGAGAATTCCTTTGTCTGTAGAATTGCAATGGAACGCAAGCTACCTCTCACGAGAATGCGTGACCAGCTCATGGCACTCTGCCAGACCTCTGACTCATTCAGCTCCCATTCCCTCCTCCTTTACAGTAGAAGCATCAAACAAGGTTCTAAAGACTGTTGACATCTAGTGGAAGCCTTAGGAAGTTCAATATGACCCCATTCCCACTGTATCTTGGATAGGCAAAGAGTTGAAAAACTACAAACCTCAGATTTCCCACTTCCTGGTTGGATTTTTTTCTCAGGTTTTTGCCTGCCATATGAGTTCTGTTATACTCACAGACATCATTCAAACGGTTTTAGAAACTTCAGAGTGTTTTCTATCTACTAAGTTTCTATCCAAATAGTTTTCTATCCAAATCTACTAATTATATGCATATTCTAGCTTTTAGGACTGAGTAGCAGGCAGTTTACTCTGGGCACCTTTTTATCCAAGCTACTCAATACTGCCCCCCTGTCCCAAAGAAGTGAAATATTGTTGGACTTATTGAGCAGCCCTGTTTTACTCCACATCCCTGAGAGAAGAAGTCTGTTTGCTTGTTCCCAATGTTAACCTCACATTTGTAACATTATATGTTTTCTCTCCAATAACACTTTCGATTACTTTGTAAAAAATATCTTTGTGACAAATTTAATCTAATGCTTTCTTGAGGTCTACAGAACATGAGTAGATTTGACCTTTGTTTTGGTTTACTTGTTAGTCAATTAGAGTGTGGAGGGTATAAATATGGTCTGTTGTACAGTAATTTGGTAAAAGTTCAATCTGGCTTCTTCTCAGGACGTTGTGTTCATCAAGGAAATGAAGAAGTCTTCTATTTATGACACTGCAGCGAATTTTCCTCAAGTTGCTGTTAATATACATTTTTATAGATTGGTGTGATACAGCCTTGGTTCCAAATATCAGGGGAAATACCTGCAGCGAGGATATTGTGGAAGAGTTTCAGTATAGCCAATTTGAATTTGTGGTCTGTATACTTTTTTGTACCATTTTTGTTCTTAGGATGTGTTTGATTTAAAATGTTCATTTTAAAATGTCAAAACATGTAACATTAATTAATACATTATGTAGTGACTCAGTTCGTCCTGAGGTCTATTCATCACTAGGAACCAATCGGAACCATACGTTTACGTCTTGTGTTTCTTGTGCTTCAGTGTTTCCCCATATTGAAGGCGTATATTTAGTTGTTGTCTGGTTCTCTGTGTTTTTTATTAGATATATTTCTCAATGACTTACTTAGATATTTGCAATCATTATCAAACATTTTTCATTATGTATTCTTTTTGGTTTGCTCTTGTGTTTCTTTAGATTTACCAAGGAGGCTCATTTGTAAAAAATAAAGTTTGTTCCGAACAGCCAAATGTACAACTTCATGGCTGTTGGAGAGGCTTAAAAGTTGTCCAGGAGAGATTTGATTTGTTGGCTACTAATTTCTTTTTGGAATATTTCTGTACTGTTTGCACTCCATCTATAGGCCTGTTTAGTAGCATGTAATTTATTGGTCCGTCTGCAGTTTCATGAGTCCTCTCTCTCTCTCTCTCTCTCTTCCCCCATCTCTCTCTCTCTTCCCCTATCTCTCTCTCTCTTCCCCCCATCTCTCTCTCTCTCTCTCTTCCCCCATCTCTCTCTCTCTCTCTCTCTCTTCCTTATCGCTCTATCTCTTCCCCCCATCTCTCATTCTCTCTCTTCCCCCCATCTCTCTCTCTCTCTCTCTCTCTCTCTCTCTTGCCCCATCTCTCTCTCTCTCTCGTTCTCTCTCTTCCCCCCATCTCTCTCATTCTCTCTCTTCCCCCATCTCTCTCATTTGCTCTCTTCCCCATCTCTCTAATTCACTCTCTTCCCTCATCTCTCTCTCTTCCCCATCTCTCTCGTTCTCTCTCTTCCCAATCTCTCTCATTCTCTCTCTTCCCCCTATCTCTCTCTCTCTCATCTCTTCCCCCCATCTCTCTCGTTCTTGCACTTCCCCCATCTCTCTCTCACTTCCCCCATCTCTCTCTCTCTCTCTCTGTTCCCTCCATCTCTCTCTCTCTTTTCCCCCCATCTCTCTGTCTCTCTCTTCCCCCCATTGCTCTCTATTTATTTCTCTCCCCCTCTGTACTGTAGATGTATGTTCAGGGCTGGGGTTCTGTATCACCACACGTTCACATCAATAACTGGGAATATTAATTATCACTGCAGTCAGAGGCTGTTTATTATCCTGATAGGAATATAACACAGGAAACTGTACTTTGATGGCATGGTAAAATAAATTAATAATCTGTTAAATAGTCTGTTAAATAGTAAATGTGAGTAGAGTCAGAAATTTTGCATAAAAATAGGCCTACGGTATTTACTGTAGACATATGTGTTTTGGATGTACCAAGTCTGTAAATCGACTCCAGTAATGCAGCATGACTTGCCTAGCTCCCATCCAGCCAGAGAGAGAGACAACTTTGTCCACTCTTTCCTGCTAGCTAAATTCCCCCAAGTCACCAGTCACAATTAACCAAGCGTCATCAGTGGACTTTAGATCTTACTAACGACATGCCTGGTTAAATAACAACATTATAATGATAATATAGCATGGGGATTGGGGAGGGTGTGTGAGGGTAGTGTTGTAGTGTTGGATGGGAACCTCCAGCAGTGAGGCAGGCCGTCAGGGGCAGGGAGAGGTCTGGTAAACCCACACAGAGCTCACTGAGCCTGGGCTCCCTATCCGGCCGAGGCCCCTGGACTCTCAATCTCTGGATATATACAGCACAAAAAGGTGTCAAGGACTCCAGGTGCATAAACCCGACTCAAAAAAGGTCATATTCTCACAAGGTAATGAACCTTAAAGCTTCAAACAAAGAACGTGATATTGGGGCGGCATTCATTTCCTTGAACGATAGATTTCACAGTCAATATCAGTTTAGCATTTCAACACCTTGTCATTGTCAATGCCATTTATAATTGATACGCGACCAAAGGCAAACAATAGATTGGCCACCACAGGAATAGCAGTAGCGTTAGTATACAGTGTGTGTACTATATTATGCAGCTCTGCATTGGAGTTTATCAGAATGCGTCCGAATGGGAGAAGCAATAGGGTGGATTCAGGACTGGAGAAATGCCACTCAACTGCAAAGCAATCTTATCATGGAGTTGCAGGCAGCTCTCTCGCTCTTTTGTTTCCCCTGCCTTCCTCCCTGCCTCTCTCCCCATCCACCCATTCTCGTCCTCAGCTCAGTGACAGGAGGAATGAAAAGCATCCCAATTAGAATAGAGCTTGTTATTTGCTGAGGATCCATAGTTAACCCATTCCATCTGCTTGGTTGCTTTGCTGTCGAGTGTGTATAGAGGGCTTCAAGCACACACTCACAAATGGGCAAAAACACCTACATCCTACAGGACCTGATCTAAATGAACGCTTTCCCTGACAACAGCCATAGTTTATTCATTATATTCTGTTTACTCTCTGTGTGTGTGTGTGTGTGTGTGTGTGTGTGTGTGTGTGTGTGTGTGTGTGTGTGTGTGTGTGTGTGTGTGTGTGTGTGTGTGTGTGTGTGTGTGTGTGTGTGTGCGTATGTGGGTGCTTGTTCGCAACCGTTCCCAGGCATGCAGTATTTGTATTTATCCTATTACAAAGGGAGAAAATGTACTAAACTCATTTAATTTGATGTGATTTATTAGGATCCCCATTAGCCGGCGCCTTTTTCAACAGCTAGTCTTACTGGGGTCCGAAGCATAATGAAAAAGACATTACAGACAAAAGACTTACGAGTCAATTTATATACATTTAAAACAATGAACATGTAGTGTGTGTGTGTATCTATCAGTTACACATACATGTCAGTACACACACAACAAGTAGGTCACATGGAGGAGAGGCGTTGTGCCATGAGGTGTTGCTTTATTTGTTTTTTAAAACCAGATTTGCTGTTCACTTGCGCTATATAAGATGGAAGGGAGTTCCATGCACTCAAGGCTCTGTATAATATATATTTTTTATTTAACCTTTATTTAACTAGTCAAGTCAGTTAAGAACAAATTCTTATTTACAATGACGGCCTACAATGACGGTGTAACTTGTACGCTAATAATCGGGAAGCAAGTACAGGGAGTGAATTTAATATATAAACCAAAACAGAACAAAACAAGAAACACAAGTAGTGTACAGACATGAAACAGAAACAGAAACAGAGTCAATAACACCTTAGGAAATAACCATGGGGAGTGACAGATATAAGGGAAGTAATCAGGAAGGTGATGGAGTCCAGGTGAGTGTCATGAGGCGCAGGTGTGCGTAACGATGGTGGCAGGTGTGCGTAATGATGAGACAACTGGCGACAACGAGCGCCAGAGAGGGGGAGCAGGAGTAGACGTGACAGACAGCCTATAATACTTTACGTTTCCTTGAATATGTTCTGGACCTGGGGACTGTGAAAAGACCCCAAGTGGCATGTCTGGTGGGGTAAGTGTGTGTGTCAGTGCTGTGTGTATTTGGAACTTGGCATTTGAAATGTTCAACACATTAATGTTTCTTATAAAAACAAGAAGTGACACAGTCAGTCTTTCCTCAACTCTTAGCCAAGAGAGACTGACATGCATAGTATTAATATTAGTCCTCTGATTACAATGGAGAGCAAGACATGCAGCTCTGTTCTGGGCCAGCTACAGGTTAACCTTTCACGAGCCTCAACCCCGGATCCGGGAGCCCCCCCCCCCACACACTGATTAGCATCTAGCTTAGCGTCACAATTAAATAGTAGCATCTAAATATCATTAAATCACAAGTCCAAGACACCTAATGAAAGATACAGATCTTGTGAATAGAGCCACCATTTCAGATTTTTAAAATGTTTTACAGGGAAGACACAATATGTAAATCTATTAGCTAAACACGTTAGCAAAAGACACCATTTTTCTTTGTCCACCATTTTTTCTCTCCACCAGTAGCTATCACCAATTCGGCTAAACTAAGATATTGATAGCCACTATCCAAGAAAAAACCTCATCAGATGACAGTCTGATAACATATTTATGGTATAGGATAGGTTTTGTTAGAAAAATGTGCATATTTCAGGTATAAATCATAGTTTGCCATTGCAGCCACCATCACAAATCTCACCAAAGCGACTAGAATTACTACAGAGAGCAACGTGTTTTACCAATTTACTCATCATAAAACATTTCTTAAAAATACACAGCACATAGCAATGGAAAGACACAGATCTTGTGAATTCAGACAATATTTCAGATGTTCTAAGTGTTTTACAGCGAAAACACAATAAATCGTTATATTAGCATACCACATATGCAAACGTTACCCGACCATTGATTTAAGCCAAAGAGAGCGATATCGTTATCATCGCCAAAATATATTAATTTTTTCACTAACCTTCTCAGAATTCTTCCGATGACACTCCTGTAACATCATATTACAACATACATATAGAGTTTGTTCGAAAATGTGCATATTTAGCCATAAAAAAACGTGGTTATACAATGACAATACTAGCAAAACTAGCCTGAAAATGTCGGTCGCCATCTTTCACAGTGATCTTGTCTCATGGATATCTATTCATAAACTTGACTAAAAAAATATAAGTTGGACAGCTATCGAAAGACAAATTAGTTCTTAATGCAATCGCTGAATTACATTTCTAAAATTATCCTTACTGTGCAATACAGGGTTCGCCAAGCGAAGCTATACCAAACAAAATGGCGGAATATGCGTTTAAAATTTTTCGACAGAACAACGATTTATCATCTTAAATATTTCTTACTATGAGGTGATCTTCCATCAGAATCTTGGGCAATGTATCCTTTCTTGGGTCTAATCTTCTTTTGGTCGAAAGATGCCCTCTGTCCGTCGAAATGCCCACTAACGTTCGACCGGGACCCCGAAACGTGCCCGGCTCTTCAAAGAGCATCACATAGAAATGACTCAAAATCGCACTAAACGGATATAAATTGCTATAAAACGGTTTAAATTAACTACCTTATGATGTTTCTAACACCTATAACGAGTAAAAACATGACCGATGCTATGTTACTGGCTAAACCAAGGCTTGGAAAAAGGCCAGTCAGATGTCCTTCTTGCGTTGAGCGCAGAGTCCAAAAGAACGCTACTTCCGGTATTTGGTGATTTATAGAGGCCATGATTGCGCAATCGACTCCATTCAAATTGTCACCACTTACTGACATCTAGAGGAAGGCGTGGGCAGTGTTTGTATCCTCATAGGATTTACAGTGGCTTTAAAACTGATCTGGAACCAGAGGCCAAGAGTTCTGAAAACTCACTCACTGAGAGGAAAAGTGCTGTAGAATGAGTTCTGTTCCACTCAGAGACATAATTCAAACGGCTATAGAAACTAGAGAGTGTTTTCTATCCAATAATAACAATAATATGCATATTGTACGAGCAAGAATTGAGTACTAGGCAGTTTAATCTGTAGAGCAAATTATGCTAATGCGAAACAGCACCCCCTATATTCTCAACTGGTTAACTAGGTATTTCTTTGCAGCACTTGACCATATGACTGGACAATAATCTAGATAAGATAAAACTATAGCCTGCAGTGCTTGCTTTGTGGTGTCAAAAAAGCAGAGCATCTCTTTATTACGGACAGAATTCTCCCCATCTTTACAACCATTGAATCTATATATTCTGACCATAACAGTTTACAATCTAAGGTAACACCAAGTAATTTGGTCTTCTCAACTTGTTCAACTGTCATGCCATTCATTACCAGATTAAGCTTAGGTCTAGAATTTAGGGAATGATTTGTACCAAATACAATGCTCTTAGTTTTAGAGATGTTCAGGACCAGTTTATTACTGGCCACCCATTCCAAAACTGACTGCAACTCTTTCTTAAGGGTTTCAGTGACTTTATTAGCTGTTATTGATGATGCGTATATGGTTGAATCCTCAGCATAAATGGACACATGCTTTGTTTAATGCCAGTGGCAGGTCATTGGTAAAAATAGAAATGAGTAGAGGGTCTCGAGAGCTGCCCTGCGGTACACCACACTTTACATGTTTGACATTAGAGAAGCTTCCGTTAAAGAAAACCCCCTCTGAATCCATAATAAGGCAGAGGTTGAAAAGCCATAAACATACATTTCTCAACAATAATGGTCAATAATATCAAAAGCTGCACTGAAATCTAACAGTACAGTTCCCACAATCTTCTTATTATCAATGTCTTTCAACCAGTCATCAGTCATTTGTGTCAGTGCAGTACTTGTCGAGTCCCCTTCTCTATAAGCAGATGATTGTGGACTACAGGAACACCCCCCATTTTCATCGACAGGGATGTAGTGGAGAAAGTTGAGAGCTTCAAGTTCCTTGGTGTCCACATCACCAACAAACATGGCCCAAGGACACCAAGACAGTCGTGAAGAGGGCACGACAAAACCTATTCCCCCTCAGGAGACTGAAAGATTTGGCATGGGTCCTCAGATCCTCAAAAGGTCTACAGCTGCACCATCGAGAGCATCCCGACGGACAAATAAATGCGCAATTAAGCCAACATGCTACTGCCTGAACCATAGCTGGGCTTAGAGAGAGAGATAATACATCCCACTCTCAGAAACCCTGTGGTGAAGACCTCTGTGTCTGCAAGCTAGAGTACAGTGCATTCGGAAAGTATTCAGACCACTTTACTTTTTCCACATTTTGTTACCTTACAGCCTTATTCTAAAATGGATTAAATATACTTTTTTTCTCAGCAATCTACACATAATACCCCATAATGACAAAGTGAAAACATGTTTTTAGCAAACATTTCCTGTTTCCATTGATCATCCTTGAGATGTTTCTACAACTTGATTGGAGTCCACCTGTGGTAAATTCAATTGATTGGACATGATTTGGAAAGGCACACACCTGTCTATATAAGGTCTCACAGTTGACAGTGCATGTCAGAGCAAAAACCAAGCCATGAGGTCGAAGGAATTGTCCGTAGAGCTCAGAGACAGGATTGTGTCGAGGCACAGATCTAGGGAAGGGTACCCAAAATGTTCTGCAGTATTGAAGGTCCCAAAGAACACAGAGGCCTCCATCATTCTTAAATTGAAGAAGTTTGGAACCACCAAGAGTCTTCCTAGAGCTGACCGCCCGGCCACACTGAGCAATCGGGGGAGAAGGGCCTTGGTCAGGGAGATGACCAAGAACCCGATGGTCACTCTGACAGAGCTCTAGAGTTCCTCTGTGGAGATGGGAGAACCTTCCAGAAGGACAACTACATCTCTGCAGCACTCCACCAATCAGGCCTTTATGCTAGAGTGGCCAGATGGAAGCTACTCCTCAGTAAAAAGCATATTTCAGCCCGCTTGGAGTTTGACAAAGGGCAGGGACTGGGACACTTGTCAGGATCGAGGCAAAGATGAACGGAGCAAAGTAGAGAGATCCTTGATGAAAACCTGCTCCAGAGCGCTCAGCACTTCAAACTGGGGCGATGGTTCACCTTCCAACAGGACAACGACCTTAAACACACAGCCAAGACAATGCAAGAGTGGCTTCGGGACAAGTCGCTGAATGTCCTTGAGTGGCCCAGCCTGAGCCCAGACTTGAACCCTATTGAACATCTCAGGAGCTGAAAATAGACCTGAAAATAGCTGTGAAGCAACACTCCCCATCCAACCTGACAAGAGCTTGAGAGGATCTGCAGAGAAGAATGGGAGAAACTCCCCAAATACAGGTGTGCCAAGGTTGTAGCGTCATACCCAAGAAGTATCGATGCTCTAATTGCTGCCAAAGGTGCTTCAACAAAGTACTGAGTAAAGGGTCTGAATACTTATGTAAATGTGATATTTCAGTTTTTGATTTTATATACATTTGCCAACATTTCTAAAAACCTTTTTTTGCATTGTCATTAATGGGTATTATGTGCCAAAGTTTGTCAGCCTCCTGAGGGGGACGAGATGCTGCCGCACCTTCTTCACGACTATTTGTATGAGTGTGGACCATTTTAAGTTCTTAGTGATTTGGACACCGAGGAACTTGAAGCTCTCGACCTGCTCCACTGCAGCAATGTCGATGAAGATGGGGGAGCGCTTCGAAATTGCACCTTGTGTACTCTACTATTGTAACTCACAACAGTAAGTTGGCCCTGAGGCAGACCCTTTTGTAGTGTAACCACAACATTAAGGTGGGGTCATCTTGGCTCACAGGCATCCTACAGGGAAAGGCAGTGTTCATATTGAGTGAATGGGTTAGCATTTGCGAGCCAGTAAGCATGGGCCAAAACCTTCAAAAGACTTAGCCACAGCTATTTATTATTTACGATGGGTAAATTTATGGAATAATTCCATTGAGCAAGGTTACTTCGTTCCTCAAGGTGAAAATAGATACGTTTAGCACTTAATGAATGTGGCTCAGGCCTCTCCCTCATATCAGCTTAATATTATTGAGATGTTTTAAAATCCCATTATGGTGTTTCTCCTTGAACAAGTCATGCTTTTATAGCACTGCCCTGTCTTTAAATCTGACCTGTTGTCAGCCCGTGAATTGGTCAGTAGAAAAAAATAGATCAGGGAGGAAAAAATCGCTATGGGAAAAAAAATGGTGTTCTTGGACTCTTTAAAAAAAAATCTGGTGAATTGACTTGGAATTGGGAGGGAAGCCATGTTGTGGAGCAATAAAAAGGTGGTTAATTCCAGGTTACAGATGGCTGAGAGGGCAGGTTACAGATGGCTGAGAGGGCAGGTTACAGATGGCTGAGAGGGCAGGTTACGATGGCTGAGAGGGCAGGTTACAGATGGCTGAGAGGGCAGGTTACAGATGGCTGAGAGGGCAGGTTACAGATGGCTGAGAGGGCAGGTTACAGATGGCTGAGAGGGCAGGTTACATATGGCTGAGAGGGCCGTGAAGGGAAGCAGATTGCTTTGCATATTTGGGTAATCTTGTCACAAATCGATGCAGATCTTGGCACCTTTTTCGTAAAAAATCATCCTGCTGCGTTATTATTAAAACAATTTGTTTGGATCGACAAAGGGTTCCATTTGGACTGAAACACTGGAGGATGAGGGGGGAGAAGGGGGGAGTAAATGGAAAACTATTCAGGGCCATTTATTTTTGTCTCCTGCTCTTCGAACATAAACAACCTTTTAAATATATGTGGGCCTTTGTGTACCTGTGTGGGTGTATGTGTTTTTGTGATAAAAAGGATTCATTTGTATCATCATTGGATTTGATTTGTTTGCAAACTCCTATAGGTGCATGTAGCTGGTCATTTAACAAACATTCAATAATTCAGGGAATATTCTAGGAAGTTTGCAAGAGAACAAATAAGTTGGTAAAGCTAGCTTGAAAAATAATACTGAAAAAGGAGGGAGAAAGTCAGGGGAAAAGCGTGACATAAAGGCTGTGATGACAGAAGCATCTAATCCAAAAAATAGCATTCTTATCAGGTTCTAGTGGATTACTATGAGCCTCCTAACCAGAGAATCCTTCCCAGCCAGACACTCTCCTCAGCTCAGGGTTTGTGGATCAATAGGCCTGCATTGATCTCACTCCTCCTGTGGCTGGACTCACTTGGCCTGCCTCTTAGTCATGCACACACACGCACGCATAGGTGTGCTCTTCCACACACACGCACATACTCTCCGACAGCGCGCACCATTCAGGCCATTCAGATTGTCTGATCGTGTGAATATGAGACGTGCGGGACTTATTTTTCTCCAGTGAGTAGCACTGAGTGTCAACCCAACTGCATCCCTCTTGGTATCCACCATACGCCATGGCACTTTGATCAGTATCAGGGAACAGCTGTTTGTGTGGGAGAGGGCCATGACACTTCAAGCTTGTTACCTTGTTGTGGTGACGACAGTTCCACACACCAGGACTAACCTCTCTGTCTCTATTGTTTTTTCTCCAGATGACTCGCCCCATCCAGGTGAAGCCGGCTGACAGTGAGAGCCGTGGAGGTATTTGTCTTTTTTTCTGACATCCTTTTTATCTCTCATTCTGTTTCTTGTTTCTGCTCTCTCTATTTTGCTCTCTATTTTGCTCTCTATTTTGCTCTCTTTTTCTCTATCTCTCATTTTTTATCTATCTATTTCTCTCTTTCCCTCTCTTGCGCTTTCTCTTTCAATCTCTCTTTCTCTCTCTCTCTTTCAGTCTCTCTCTGTGTTGCCTGTGTTTATCTGATTGATGCTCTGCATATTCATTTTAATGAAAGAGACGGTGGTTGGTTTTGCAAGGGACTGAAGGCAGCTAGTGGCTTCTGCTGCTTGCCTGTCTGTCTGCCTGCCTATCTAACCCTGGCCTCCCTCTGCCAAGCACATTATCATACTACTGTGAATTAAAAAGTGATTAGAGCCCTACAGTAGAGCCCCCCCCCCCCACACACACACACACAACTCCACACACACAATATGTTTGCTTAAACGGACGTGTATGTTCTAGACAAGAGAGTATAGGGGGAGGCGGAGGAGGGTGGGAGCATGCATAGCTTGCCAAACAATCAATAAAATTCACAGGGCCCTTGCCAAGATCCTCATTTACTTGGCCTTCATATTGTCGTCTTTGATCTCTCTGGTCTTTCCTTTACTCGCCACGGATCTGCATAGATGTTAATGGGATGAAGGGAGGGAACATCCTCTAAGTTTTTTGGGTGGGGGGGGTGTGTTCATACTGTAGTGACAGTGTGTGATAAAACGAGCTACGGTGCTCTATTCTGAAGAGCCTTGGGAGAGGGAGAGCTTCTCCATGCCTCAGTTAGTGAGAGACAGAAGGAGAGAGAGAGGGAGAGAGGCAGACAAAGAGAGAGAGGGAGAGAGGCAGACAAAGAGAGAGAGGGAGAGAGGCAGACAAAGAGAGAGAGGGAGAGAGGCAGACAAAGAGAGAGAGGGAGAGAGGCAGACAAAGAGAGAGAGGCAGACAGAGGGAGAGAGGCAGACAAAGAGAGAGAGGCAGACAGAGGGAGAGAGGCAGACAAAGAGAGAGAGGGAGAGAGGCAGACAAAGAGAGAGAGGGAGAGAGGCAGACAAAGAGAGAGAGGCAGACAGAGGGAGAGAGGCTTACAAAGAGAGGGAGAGA
This sequence comes from Salvelinus fontinalis, assembly GCF_029448725.1. Lineage (NCBI taxonomy): Eukaryota > Metazoa > Chordata > Actinopteri > Salmoniformes > Salmonidae > Salvelinus > Salvelinus fontinalis. The sequence goes on from NC_074669.1 coordinate 14,640,430, forward strand.
GGCTTACAAAGAGAGGGAGAGAGGCTGACAAAGAGAGGGAGAGAGGCTGACAAAGAGAGGGAGAGAGGCTGACAAAGAGAGGGAGAGAGGCTGACAAAGAGAGGGAGAGAGGCTGACAGAGGGAGAGAGGCTGACAGAGGGAGAGAGGCTGACAGAGGGAGAGAGGCTGACAGAGGGAGAGAGGCTGACAGAGGGAGAGAGGCTGACAGAGGGAGAGAGGCTGAGAGGCAGACACAGAGAGGGAGAGGCAGACAAAGAGAGAGGTAGAGTGGCAGACAAAGAGAGGTAGAGAGGCAGACAAAGAGGTAGAGAGGCAGACAAAGAGAGGGAGAGAGGCTTACAAAGAGAGGGAGAGAGGCTGACAAAGAGAGGGAGAGAGGCTGACAGAGGGAGAGAGGCTGACAGAGGGAGAGAGGCTGACAGAGGGAGAGAGGCTGACAGAGGGAGAGAGGCTGACAGAGGGAGAGAGGCTGAGAGGCAGACACAGAGAGGGAGAGGCAGACAAAGAGAGAGGTAGAGTGGCAGACAAAGAGAGGTAGAGAGGCAGACAAAGAGGTAGAGAGGCAGACAAAGAGAGGGAGAGAGGCAGACAAAGGGAGGGAGAGAGGCAGACAAAGGGAGGGAGAGCGGCAGACAAAGAGAGAGAGAGGCAGACAAAGAGAGAGAGAGAGAGGAAGACAAAGAGAGAGAGAGGAAGACAAAGAGAGAGAGAGGCAGACAAAGAGAGAGAAAGAGGCAGAGAGAGAGAGAGAGAGAGAGAGAGGCAGACAAAGAGAGAGAGAGGCAGACAAAGAGAGAGAGAGAGGCAGACAAAGAGAGAGAGAGAGGCAGACAAAGAGAGAGAGAGAGGCAGACAAAGAGAGAGAGAGAGGTAAACAGAGAGAGAGGTAGAGAGGTAAACAGAGAGAGAGGTAGAGAGGTAGACAGAGAGAGAGGTAGAGAGGCAGACAGAGAGAGAGGTAGAGAGGCAGACAGAGAGAGAGATAGAGAGGCAGACAGAGAGAGAGATAGAGAGGCAGACAAAGAGAGGTAGAGAGGCAGACAGAGAGAGGTAGAGAGGCAGACAGAGAGGTGTAGAGAGGCAGAGAGGCAGACAAAGAGAGAGAGGTAGAGAGGCAGACAAAGAGAAAGAGGTAGAGAGGCAGACAAAGAGAAAGAGGTAGAGAGGCAGACAAAGAGAAAGAGGTAGAGAGGCAGACAAAGAGAGAGGTAGAGAGGCAGACAAAGAGAGAGAGAGGCAGATAAAGAGGTAGAGAGGCAGACAGAGAGAGGTAGAGAGGCAGACAGAGAGAGGTAGAGAGGCAGACAAAGAGGTAGAGAGGCAGACAAAGAGAGAGAGAGTGGCAGACAAAGAAAGAGAGAGAGAGAGGCAGACAAAGAAAGAGAGAGAGAGAGAGGCAGACAAAGAGAGAGAGAGAGAGGCAGACAAAGAGAGAGAGAGAGAGGCAGACAAAGAGAGAGAGAGAGAGGCAGACAAAGAGAGAGAGAGAGAGGCAAACAAAGAGAGAGAGGGAGAGAGGCAGACAGAGATATTGAGAGAGGCAGACAGAGAGATTGAGAGAGGCAGACAGAGAGAGGGAGAGAGGCAGACAGAGACAGAGAGCGCGAGAGAGGGAAACAGAGAGAGGGGGAGACAGACAGAGAGGGGGAGACAGACAGAGAGAGGGAGGCAGACAGAGAGATTGAGAGAGGCAGACAGAGACAGAGAGCGCGAGAGAGGGAAACAGAGAGAGAGAGGGAAACAGAGAGAGAGGGAAACAGAGAGAGAGAGGGAAACAGAGAGAGAGAGGGAGGCAGACAGAGAGAGGGAGGCAGACAGAGAGAGGGAGGCAGACAGAGAGAGGGAGGCAGACAGAGAGAGGGAGGCAGACAAGAGAGGGAGAGACAGCGAAAGGGAAGGCAAAACAAAGAAAACGAGAACAGGAAGCAAATCCTTCCCATGTCCCACTTCTGCATTAGCTTTACCTAGAAACCGCTGTCTGTTTTGGGTTAGGATACACTAGGACAGCGGGCAACTTGGCCGATGTTCAAAAGGACAGCCTAATTTCTAGAGATTGATCTAGAAAAGGCAAAAAGAGATAACTGGGCATGCTCATCTCCTGGCTATTTGTCCATAGCCCCTCTAGCCCCCTGGACCACCTCGCTCCCCATAGCCCCCTGGCTCCCCTGGTCTCTCTATCCCTCCTAGCCTACTTATCCCCCTGGCCCCTCTGGCCCCCTGGACCACGTAGCTCCCCATAGCCCCTCTAGCCCCCTGGACCACCTAGCTCCCCATAGCCCCCTGGCTCCAATGGTCTCTCTATCCCTCCTAGCCTACTTATCCCCCTGGCACCTCTAGCCCCCTGGACCACCTAGCTCCCCATAGCCCCCTGGCTCCCCTGGTCTCTCTATCCCCCCTAGCCTACTTATCCCCCTATCCCCCTGGCACCTCTAGCCCCCTGGACCACCTAGCTCCCCATAGCCCCCTGGCTCCCCTGGTCTCTCTATCCCCCCTAGCCTACTTATCCCCCTATCCCCCTGGCACCTCTAGCCCCCTGGACCACCTAGCTCCCCGTAGCCCCCTGGCTCCCCTGGTCTCTCTATCCCCCCTAGCCTACTTATCCCCCTATGGCCCTGGCCCTTCTAGCCCCCTGGACCACCTAGCTCCCCGTAGCCCCCTGGCTCCCCTGGTCTCTCTATCCCTCCCAGCCTACTTATCCCCCTAGCACCTCTAGCCCCCTGGACCACCTAGCTCCCCATAGCCCCCTGGCTCCCCTGGTCTCTCTATCCCCCCCTAGCCTACTTATCCCCCTATGGCCCTGGCCCTTCTAGCCCACTGGCCCCTCTAGCCTCTGCTGGCCCCCTAGCATTCTAGCCCTTTGCCTCCCCTAACCCCCCGACCAGTCAGCGCTGGAGACAAGCAGGGGTCTTGTGCTGTCAAGATTGATGTCCCTTAAAGGCCCATTGATTTTGCCATTGTGGTGGTGTGTGTTCGCATTAACAATGACACTCAGCTGTCTTTTTCAAATCAAATATTACTTGTCACATGCTTCGTAAACAACAGGTATAGAATAACAGTGAAACGCTTACCATGCCGACAATGCAGAGAGAATAAAAAGAGAAATAATATAAAAATAATAACACAAGGAATAAATACACAGTGAGTAGCGATAACTTGGCTCTATACACAGGGTACTAGTACTGAGTCCATGTGCAGGGTTACAAGGTAATTGAGGTAGATACACTATGTGGACACCACTTCAAATTAATTGATTCGGCTAGTTCAGCCACACCTGTTGCTGACAGGTATATAAAATCGATCACGCAGCCATGCATTCTCCATAGACAAACATTGGCAGTAGAATGGCCTTACTGAAGAGCTCAGTGACGTTTAACTTGGCACTGTCATAGGATGCCACCTTTCCAAAAAGTCAGTTCGTCAAATTTCTGTTCAACTGTAAGTGCCCCGGTCAACTGTAAGTGCTGTCATTGTGAAGTGGAAATGTCTAGGAGCAACAACGGCTCAACCGTGTAGTGGTAGGCCACACAAGTGTGTAGCACAGAAGTGCGTAGTTCAGAAAAATCATCTGTCCTCGGATGCAACACTCACTACCAAGTTCCAAACTGCCGCTGGAAGCAAGGTCAGCACAAGAACATTCTAGACAATCTTTGTGGCAACAGTTTGGGGAAGGCCCTTTCCTGTTCCTTTGTCATTATGGGGTAGCTTCCGTCTGGCCACTCTATCATAAAGGCCTGATTGGTGGAGTGCTGCAGAGATGGGAGAAACTTCCAGATGGACAACCATCTCCACCGAGGAACTCTAGAGCTCTGCCAGAGTGACCATCGGGTTCTTGGTCACCTCCCTGACCAAGGCCCTTCTCCCCCGATTGCTCAGTTTGACCGGGTGGCCAGCTCTAGGAAGAGGCCACTGTGTTCTTGGTAGCCTTCAATGCTGCAGAAATGTATTGGTACCCTTCCTCAGTATCTGTGCCTCAACACAATCCTGTCTCAGAGCTCTACGGACAAATCCTTCAACCTCATGGCTTGGTTTTTACTCTGAAATGCACGGGTAACTATTGGACCACATATAGACAGGTGTGCGCCTTTCCAAATCATGTCCAATCAATTGAATTTACCACAGGTGGACTCCAATCAAGTTGTAAAAACACCTCAAGGATGATCAATAGAAACAGGATGCACCTGAGCTCAATTTCAAGTCTCATATCAAAGGGTCTGAATACTTATGTAAATAAGGTATTTACGTTTTTTTATTTTTTTTATTTGCAAACATAGATTGATGAGGAAAACAATTAATTTATAAAATTTTAGAATAAGGCTGTAACGTAACAAAATGTGGAAAAAGTTAAGGGGTCTGAATACTTTCCGAATCCACTGTAGCTGCCTTAGCTTTTGTCTGTATATGTAGCAACTAGTTGAGTTTGCTATCTATTTCTCCTTTGTCCTTTATGGACCACACCTCCCTCCCTCCCTCCCTCCAGAGTCATACCCAGGGTGAGATCTTAATTAGACTTCCTGTTCTGGGGAGATGATGACACCAGGGATGGACCATGCACCAGGCCACTGGGGGACCGGGCTCTCCATCCTGTCCGCCAGCTTCTAATTACTCACTTAATCTCATTACGGGGAGGACAGATCACAGCACCTGGGCCAGACTGGCCATTTGGGACTGACCCCCTCTACCGTATACCTGCAGGACCCCTCATAACAGCTCACTGGTTATTAAGAATATATATTTTTTCAATTAACTTGTTACGTGTACCAATGGTAAGAATGTCCAACAGTCCTCAACTTGGTAGCCACTGTAGTGGCCATGCTGATAGTGGTTGTTTTGGGCAGAGGTGGGTCGATTACTGAAAATCTGTTGCTTAGATTGTAATTTACTGAAGTAAAAATAAAAGTAACCCTCTTAAGAAACTTCTCAAGTAACAGTAAAAAGTATGGGCTGAGTGTTGGGATGTGGAACTGGAGACAAGTGGGAGTGAAGTTGCTGGGCAGAATGGCGGTCAAAGATTAAAGTAAAAAATGAACCCAAAAAATTGAAGTTTAAATTACACTATAAATGAACTGTTAAAATCCAATGCCTGTTAACCTGAGGCTGAGGCCACTCAAGCACTTGTACGCACGTACACATGCATACACACACTAACATTCAAAGCACACATGTGCACACACACGGACACACACGCGCACACACACCTTGCTGTTTTGTTGTCCTTGATGTCTTTTGTTTTTGCATTGTTGTTGATGTTTTTCTATTTTTTCTATGGCGCATCGGGTGGGTGGTTTTTCAGGGGGGACTGTGAGGGTCTTGGATGGTTGAGGGGGAACTCTTGGGGGGAACTGTGGGGGGATCTTGGATAGTTGAGGGGGAACTCTTGGGGGGAACTGTGGGGGGATCTTGGATGGTTGAGGAGGAACTCTCGGGGTGAACTGTGGGGGGATCTTGGATGGTTGAAGGGGAACTCTCGGGGGGAACTGTGGGGGGGATCTTGGATGGTTGAGGGGGGACTCTTGGGGGGAACTGTGGGGGGGATCTTGGATGGTTGACGGGGCATTCTCGGGGGGAACTGTGGGGGGGATCTTGGATGGTTGAGGGGGAACTCTCGGGGGGAACTGTGGGGGGGATCTTGGATGGTTGAGGGGGAACTCTCGGGGGGAACTGTGGGGGGGATCTTGGATGGTTGGTGGCCTGGCGGTTGGGAGCATGGGTCGGTGGCTGAGAGGTCGCTAGTTCAGGTAACCGATTCGACTTGGTGGGAGATCTGTCGAAGTGCCCTTGGGCAGGGCTCTTGACCCTGGTTGCTCCTGTGGGTCACTCTGGATGTCTGCTAGATGACTGAATATATTGTAAATGTTGAGCGGCTTCACTGCAGGTAGATTGTATGTTTTGAAATTCAATAAAAAATCTATAAAATACAAAAAGTGTTTTAAAAAAGTATCCGGTCAAAAAAGTACTAGTTACAAATTTAGTTTGGTCATTTTTTACACCTTATGGTAAATTGTGACAGCAAACAAAAATAAGATACATTTAGTGAAATTGATTTGATATGTTAGGCTGTACAGTTTCAGTTATGGGCTTATTCCAAGTTGACTTAATATCTATCAATGTGCTCAATTTCATCAAAAGGTAAACTGTACTCGAGACATTGAAATCATTTCACAATTTCAATAGCATTAATGAAAATGACTTTCACAATATCATTTAAAGTACATGTGATGGGGAATGCGTACTAAGAAGATTTACACCAAGTGTTATGTTTAATTTTTTACTCAGAATGAAATATCAAGGAGGATCAGGTAAGAATTACAACAGTCAAACAACAATGAATATTGGAATGTCAATATCAATCATGTTACTAGTATGCAAATCAGACACATTTCAGCATGGAATTAAACATCAAGGTAGTTATTTAGGTAAAAATCATGTACACTGAACAGCAACATGTAAAGTGTTGGTCCCATGTTTCATGAGCTGAAATAAAATATCCCAGAAATGTTCCATATGCACAAAAAGCTTATTTCTCTCAAATGTTGTGCACAAATTTGTTTACATCCCTGTTAGTGAGCATTTCTCCTTTGCCAAGATAATCCATCCACCTGACAGGTGTGGCATGTCAAGAAACTGATGATTACACATGATCATTACTCAGGTGCACCTTGTGCTGGGGACAATAAAATGCTGCTCTAAAATGTGCAGTTTTGTCACAAAACACAATGCCACAGATCTCTCAAGGTTTGACGGAGGGTGCAATTGGCAAGCTGACTGCAGTAATGTTAATTTCTTTACCATAAGCGTTTTAGTGAATTTGGCAGTTTGTACTACCGGCCTCACAACCGCAGACCACGTGTATGGTGTTGTGTGGTTGAGCGGTTTGCTGATGTCAGCATTGTGAACAGAGTGCCCCATGGTGGCGGTGGGGGTATGATATGGGCAGGCATAAGCTACGGAAAACAAACACAGTTGCATTCTATCGATGGCAATGTGAATGCACGGAAATACCGTGATGAGATCCCGAGGACCATTGTGAGGCCCATAGTATCTCTTAACAACAGATGCATATCTGTATTCCCAGTCATGTGAAATCCATAGATTAGGGCCTAATGAATTAAATGAACTGATTACCTTATAGCGGCACCTAACAAAGATGCTGGGAAATTAATATTAATGCTCAATCACATCCTTACTCTAGGAAAACAGAAGAGCGATCATCACGTTGTTACAACACATTGAGTCCTATTGGAGCCTCTCCTCTATGATGGGATGTGCAGCAGCATTTAAGGGGGCTGTGGGGGCCTGTTCTCCGCTCAGCCCCTGCATTCCCTTGCGTCTCAGATATGAAATAAATTGATTTATTTCACATGCAGGCCTGATGACTGGCACTGACTGGCTATAATAGCTGCTGATATTTCTTTTTGAAGGGCTGTTCAATGCTCCTCAGAGGATTTGGAGACCTTACACAGGATAAATAATCTCTAACCTCTTTGATTTCCTCCTAACCCCCTCCCCAGTAGACCCCCGTGACCCTCAAGACTCCTCCCCACTCCTCTCCGCTACCCCTTCCCCTTGTTTCCCTCTGGTTTTGGTTCCTACTCAGAATAGAGTTCCATCTCGCTGGTGAATTTTTCTGTCACACCCCTAATTTTCTCAGCTGTGCCCGGTGTTAATGTACAACCTATTATACCCAGTGATGTCTGTCAGCAAAATATACAGAGATCTGGTGTGACCACCATTTAACTCATGCAGCTGGACACATCTCCTTTGCATAGAGTTGATCAGGCTGTTGATTGTGGCCTGTGAAATGTTGTCCCACCCATTTTCAATGGCTTTGCGAAGTTAATGGATATTGGTGGGAACTGGAACACGCTGTTGTACACATCGATCCAGAGCATCCCAAACATGGTGACATGTCTGGTGAGTATGCAGGCCATGGAAGAATTGGGACATTTTCAGCTTGTAGGAATTGGGTACAGATACTTGTGACATGGGGCCTTACATTACCATGTTAAACATGAGGTGATGGTGGTGGATGAATGGCACGTCAGTGGGCCTCAGGATCTCATTACGGTATCTCTGTGCATTCAAATTGCCATTGATAAAATGCAATTGTGTTCGTTGTCCGTAGCTAATGCCGGTCCATACCATAACCCCCCTGCCACCATGGGGCACTCTGTTCACAACATTGACATCAGCAAACCGCTCACCCGTAGGACACCATACACACTATCTGCCATCTGCCCGGTACAGTTGAAAGCAGGATTCATCCATGAAGAGAACGTTTCTCCAGCATGCCAGTGTCTATTGAAGGTGAGCATTTGCCCGCTGAAGTTAGGTACGATGCCGAACTGCAGTCAGGTCAAAACCCTGGTGAGGGTTTATGACAGTTTGTGCAAACCCACAGTTTCATCAGCTGTCCTGTTGGGTGTTCTCAGACGATTCCGCAGGTGAAGAGGCCGGATGTGGAGATCCTGGGCTGGTGTGGTTGCACATGGTCTGTGGTTGTGAGGCCGGTTGGACGTATTGCCAAATGATCTAAAACGACGTTATACGTGGCTTGTGGTAAAGGAAAGAACAGTCAAGCCTCTTAGAACAGCTCTGGTGGACATTCCTGCTGTCAGCATGCCATTTGCACGTTCCGTCAAAACTTGAGACATCTTTGGCATTGTGTTGTGTGACAAAACTGCACATTTTAGAGTGGCTTTTTATTGTCCCCAGCACAGGGGCACTCTGGCTCTTGAGTGGAGCAGCGATCTAAGCCACTGCATCTCAGTGTTTGAGGTGTCACTACAGACACCCTGGTTCGATTCCAGGCTGTATCACAACCGGCCAAGATTGGGAGTCCCATAGGGCGGCGCACAATTGGCCCAGCATCGTCCGGGTTTGGCTGGTGTAGGCTTTCATTGTAAATAAGAATTTGTTCTTAATTAACTGACTTGCCTAGTTAAATAAAGGTTACATTAAAAATAAATGTATTTATTGATATGCCACACCTGGCAGGTGGATGGATTATCTTGGGAAAGTAAAAATCCTCGCTAACAGGGAGGTAAAAAAAAACTGTGCACAAAATGTTTCTGGGAACTTTTATTTCAGCTCATGAAATATGGGACCAACGCTTTACATGTTGCATTTATATTTTTGTTCAGTGTAAATAGCAGTGACCGCCATGTTAGAACAGGTCAATAATGAGACAGAAAACCCTGTGAGATCCACTGATTCCCCATGCTACACTCTCTCTACCAGACTGTTCTCACTGAGGGAAAGGTAGGGAGGAGAGAGAGGTGAAGGGAGAGAGAGGGGAGGGAAAGGTAGGGAGGAGAGAGAGGTGAAGGGAGAGAGAGGGGAGGGCCTAGGTAGGGGGGAGAGAGAGGTGAAGGGAGAGAGAGAGGAGGGAAAGGTAGGGAGGAGAGAGAGGTGGAGGGAGAGAGAGGGGAGGGAAAGGTAGGGAGGAGAGAGAGGTGAAGGTAGAGGGAGGGGAGGGAAAGAGTATGAGGTGACAAAAATAGAAATAGCGACTCCTGCAGCTCTGTTGCACGCTGGGTCTGTACATAGTCAATGTTAGGCTTTGAGGAGACTCCTATGGTAGATACACTTACAGCTCATCCCTTGGCAGTAGTACTGTAGATTACTTTATCATTGATCTCAACCCAGAGTCTCTGAGAGCGTTCACAGTCAGCCCACTAACACACCTATCAGATCACAGCAAAATCACAGTCTACTTGAACAGAGTAATACTCAATCATGAGGCATCAAAACCAAAGGAACTGCACAATATTAAGAAATGCTATAGATGGCAGGAAAGTAGTTTAGAAACCTAACAAAACACAAATAGGCAACAACAAATGTAAACCCTTTTAGACAACTTCCTGGACAAAACATTTCACTGTAATAGTGAAGGTGTAAACTTGGCAGTAGAAAGCCTTGACAGGATAAAAACAATGACAAATGGTTTGATGAAGAATGCAAAAACCTAAGAAAGAACTTGAGAAACCTATCCAACCAAAAACATAGAGACCCAGAAAACCTGAGCCGACTCCTTCACTCTGGCGAATCACTAAAACAATACAGAAATTTACTACAGAAATAGAAGGAACAGCATGTCAGAAATCAGCTCGATGTAATTGAAGAATCCATAGAATCTTACCGCTTCTGGGAAAATTGGAACACACAAAACAAACAACAACACGAAGAGTTATCTATCCAAATCAGAGATGTATGGATAAACCACTTCTCCAATCTTGTTGGCGCTATAACAAAGAGCAAACAGCAAAAACATATACATGATCAATTACACATCTTAGAATCAGCTATTAAAGACAACCAGAACCCAATGGATTCTCCAATTAAATTGAATGAAATACAGCACAAAATACAAACCCTTCAACCCAAATAGGCATGTGGTGTTGATGGTTTCCTAAATGAAGTTATAAAATATACAGACCACAAATGTATATTGGCTATACTTAAACTCTTTAACGTCATCCTCAGCTCTGGCATCTTCCCCAATAACTGGGACCAAGGACTGATCACTCCAATCCACAAAAGTTGAGACAAATTTGACCCCAATACCTACTGTGGGATATGTGTCAACAGCAACCTAGGGAAAATCCATTAACAGCAGACTTGTACGTATGTATGTCCTCAGTAAAAACAATGTACTGAGCAAATGTCAAAATGTCTTTTTACCAAATTACCGTACGACAGACCATGTACTCACCCTGCACACCCTAATTGACAAACAAACAAACCAAAACAAAAGCTAAATCTTCTCATGCTTTGTTGATTTCAAAAAAGCTTTTGACCCAATTTGGCATGAGGGTCTGGTATACAAATTGATGGAAAGCGGTGTCGGGGGGAAAACAGACGACAATATAAAATCCATGTACACAAACAACAAGTGTGCAGTTAAAATTGGCAAAAAAACGCACACATTTTGTTTGCCAAAGCAAGTGTTATAGATAACAATGTAAACATATGTTTCCAATGACAAAAAAGCCCTTTGAGAGATATACACTAGAGAGATAGACATACACTAAAGAGAGAGATGCACTAGAGAGAGAGAGATGCACTAGAGAGAGAGATACACTAGAGAGAGAGAGAGATACACTAGAGAGAGAGAGAGATACACTAGAGAGAGAGAGAGATACACTAGAGAGAGAGAGAGATACACTAAAGAGAGAGAGATGCACTAGAGAGAGAGAGAGAGAGATGCACTAGAGAGAGAGAGAGATACACTAGAGAGATAGAGAGAGAGATACACTAGAGAGAGAAATGCACTAGAGCAAGAGAGATACACTAGAGAGAGAAATGCACTAGAGAGAGAGAGATACACTAGAGAGATAGACATACACTAAAGAGAGAGAGATACACTAGAGAGAGAGATACACTAGAGAGAGAGAGATGCACTAGAGAGAGAGAGATGCACTAGAGAGAGAGAGATGCACTAGAGAGAGAGAGAGATACACTAGAGAGAGATAGACATACACTAAAGAGAGAGATGCACTAGAGAGAGAGAGAGATGCACTAGAGAGAGAGAGAGATACACTAGAGAGAGAGAGATACACTAGAGAGATAGAGAGAGAGATACACTAGAGAGAGAAATGCACTAGAGAGAGAGAGATACACTAGAGAGATAGACATACACTAAAGAGAGAGAGATACACTAGAGAGAGAGATACACTAGAGAGAGAGAGATGCACTAGAGAGAGAGAGATGCACTAGAGAGAGAGAGATGCACTAGAGAGAGAGAGAGATACACTAGAGAGAGATAGACATACACTAAAGAGAGAGATGCACTAGAGAGAGAGAGAGATGCACTAGAGAGAGAGAGAGATACACTAGAGAGAGAGAGAGATACACTAGAGAGAGAGAGAGATACACTAGAGAGAGAGAGAGATACACTAGAGAGAGAGAGAGATACACTAAAGAGAGAGAGATGCACTAGAGAGAGAGAGAGATGCACTAGAGAGAGAGAGAGAGAGATACACTAGAGAGATAGAGAGAGAGATACACTAGATAGAGAAATGCACTAGAGCAAGAGAGATACACTAGAGAGAGAAATGCACTAGAGAGAGAGAGATACACTAGAGAGATAGACATACACTAAAGAGAGAGAGATACACTAGAGAGAGAGATACACTAGAGAGAGAGATACACTAGAGAGAGAGAGAGAGATACACTAGAGAGATAGACATACACTAGAGAGAGAGAGATACACTAGAGATAGACATACACTAGAGAGAGAGAGATACACTAGAGAGAGAGATACACTAGAGAGAGAGAGAGAGATACACTAAAGAGAGAGAGATACACTAGAGAGAGAGATACACTAGAGAGAGAGATACACTAGAGAGAGAGAGAGAGATACACTAGAGAGATAGACATACACTAGAGAGAGAGAGATACACTAGAGAGAGAGATACACTAGAGAGAGAGAGAGAGATACACTAGAGAGAGAGAGATACACTAGAGAGAGAGAGATACACTAGAGAGAGAGCGAGATACACTAGAGAGAGAGAGATGCACTAGAGAGAGAGAGAGATACACTAGAGAGAGAGAGAGATACACTAGAGATATAGACATACACTAAAGAGAGTGTTACACTAGAGAGAGAGAGATGCACCAGAGAGAGAGATACACTAAAGAGAGAGATGCACTAGAGAGAGAGAGAGATGCACTAGAGAGAGAGAGAGATACACTAGAGAGAGAGAGAGATACACTAGAGAGATAGAGAGAGAGATACACTAGAGAGAGAAATGCACTAGAGAGAGAGAGATACACTAGAGAGATAGACATACACTAAAGAGAGAGAGATACACTAGAGAGAGAGATACACTAGAGAGAGAGAGATGCACTAGAGAGAGAGAGATGCACTAGAGAGAGAGAGATGCACTAGAGAGAGAGAGAGATACACTAGAGAGAGATAGACATACACTAAAGAGAGAGATGCACTAGAGAGAGAGAGAGATGCACTAGAGAGAGAGAGAGATACACTAGAGAGAGAGAGAGATACACTAGAGAGAGAGAGAGATACACTAGAGAGAGAGAGAGATACACTAGAGAGAGAGAGAGATACACTAAAGAGAGAGAGATGCACTAGAGAGAGAGAGAGATGCACTAGAGAGAGAGAGAGATACACTAGAGAGATAGAGAGAGAGATACACTAGATAGAGAAATGCACTAGAGCAAGAGAGATACACTAGAGAGAGAAATGCACTAGAGAGAGAGAGATACACTAGAGAGATAGACATACACTAAAGAGAGAGAGATACACTAGAGAGAGAGATACACTAGAGAGAGAGATACACTAGAGAGAGAGAGAGAGATACACTAGAGAGATAGACATACACTAGAGAGAGAGAGATACACTAGAGATAGACATACACTAGAGAGAGAGAGATACACTAGAGAGAGAGATACACTAGAGAGAGAGAGAGAGATACACTAAAGAGAGAGAGATACACTAGAGAGAGAGATACACTAGAGAGAGAGATACACTAGAGAGAGAGAGAGAGATACACTAGAGAGATAGACATACACTAGAGAGAGAGAGATACACTAGAGAGAGAGATACACTAGAGAGAGAGAGAGAGATACACTAGAGAGAGAGAGATACACTAGAGAGAGAGAGATACACTAGAGAGAGAGCGAGATACACTAGAGAGAGAGAGATGCACTAGAGAGAGAGAGAGATACACTAGAGAGAGAGAGAGATACACTAGAGATATAGACATACACTAAAGAGAGTGTTACACTAGAGAGAGAGAGATGCACCAGAGAGAGAGATACACTAGAGAGAGAGAAATACACTAGAGAGAGAGAGAGATGCACTAGAGAGAGAGAGATGCACTAGAGAGAGAGAGATACACTAGAGAGAGAGAGAGATACACTAGAGAGAGAGAGAGAGATACACTAGAGAGAGAGATACACTAGAGAGAGAGATACACTAGAGAGAGAGAGATACACTAGAGAGAGAGAGGTTGCCCTCTAGGTTACAGAGAGCTGGTAGTCCCATCCACCAAACTACCAGGTGTGAAACAGGGAAGGGACTCAGGGGGAATGCTAATTTGGTATAGAGCAGACCTAACTCACTCCATTAAATTAATCAAAACAGGAACATTTTACATTTGGCTAGAAATTCAAAAGGAAATTATCTTAACAGAGAAAAATGTCCTCCTGTGTGCTACCTATATCCCCCCACTAGAATCCCCATACTTTAATGAAGACAGCTTCTCCATCCTGGAGGGGGAAATCAATCACTTCCAGGCCCAGGGACATGTATTAGTCTGTGGCGACCTAAATGCCAGAACTGGACAGGAACCTGACACCCTCAGCACACAGGGGGACAAACACCTACCTGGAGGTGACAGCATTCCCTCCCCCATATGCCCACCTAGGCACAACTATGACAACATAACCAACAAAAACGGGTCACAACTCCTGCAGCTCTGTCGCACGCTGGGTATGTACATAGTCAATGGTAGGCTTCGAGGGGACTCCTATGGTAGGTACACCTATAGCTCATCTCTTGGCAGTAGCACTGTAGACTACTTTATCACTGACCTCAACCCAGAGTCTCTCAGAGCGTTCACAGTCAGCCCACTGACACCCCTATCAGACCACAGCAAAATCACAGTCTACTTGAACAGAGCAATACTCAATCATGAGGCATCAAAGCCAAAGGAACTGAGTAACATTAAGAAATGCTATAGATGGAAGGAATGCAGTTTGGAAACCTACCAAAAAACAATTAGGCAACAGCAAATTCAATCCCTTTTAGACAACTTCCTGGGTAAAACGTTCCACTGCAATAGTGAAGGTGTAAACTTGGCAGTAGAAAGTCTTAACAGTATATTTGACCTCTCAGCTTCCCTATCAAATCTAAAAATCTCAAATAGAAAACCGAAGAAAATGAACAACAATGACAAATGGTTTGATAAAGAATGCAAAAATCTAAGAAATAAATTGAGAAACCTGTCCAACCAAAAACATAGAGACCCGGAAAACCTGAGTCTACGCCTTCACTATGGTGAATCACTAAAACAATACAGAAATACACTACGGAAAAAGAAGGAACAGCACGTCAGAAATCAGCTCAATGTAATTGAAGAATCCATAGACTCTAACCAATTCTGGGAAAATTGGAAAACACTAAACAAACAACAACACGAAGAATTATCTATCCAAAATGGAGATGTATGGGTAAACCACTTCTCCAATCTTTTTGGCTCTATAACAAAGAATAAAGAGCAAAAACATATACATGATCAAATACAAATCCTAGAATCAACTATTAAAGACTACCAGAACCCACTGGATTCTCCTATTACCTTGAATGAGTTACAGGACAAAATAAAAACCCTCCAACCCAAAAAGGCCTGTGGTGTTGATGGTATCCTTAATGAAATGATCAAATATACAGACAACAAATTCCAATTGGCTATATTAAAACTCTTTAACATCGTCCTTAGCTCTGGCATCTTCCCCAATATTTGGAACCAAGGACTGATCACCCCAATCCACAAAAGTGGAGACAAATTTGACCCCAATAACTACCGTGGAATATGCGTCAACAGTAACCTTGGGAAAATACTCTGCATTATCATTAACAGCAGACTCGTACATTTCCTCAATGAAAACAATGTACTGAGCAAACGTCAAATTGGCTTTTTACCAAATTACCGTACAACAGACCATGTATTCACCCTACACACCCTAATTGACAACCAAACAAACCAAAACAAAGGCAAAGTCTTCTCATGCTTTGTTGATTTCAAAAAAGCCTTCGACTCAATTTGGCATGAGGGTCTGCTATACAAATTGATGGAAAGTGGTGTTGGGGGTAAAACATACGACATCATAAAATCCATGTACACAAACAACAAGTGTGCGGTTAAAATTGGCAAAAAACACACACATTTCTTCACACAGGGTCGTGGGGTGAGACAGGGATGCAGCTTAAGCCCCACCCTCTTCACTAGAACAGTCTGCAGCACCCGGTCTCACCCTACTAGAATCCGAAGTCAAATGTCTACTGTTTGCTGATGATCTGGTGCTTCTGTCACCAACCAAGGAGGGCCTACAGCAGCACCTAAATCTTCTGCACAGATTCTGTCAGACCTGGGCCCTGACAGTAAATCTCAGTAAGACCAAAATAATGGTGTTCCAAAAAAGGTCCAGTCACCAGGACCACAAATTCCATCTAGACACCGTTGCCCTAGAGCACACAAAAAACTATACATACCTCGGCCTAAACATCAGCACCACAGGTAACTTCCACAAAGCTGTGAACGATCTGAGAGACAAGGCAAGAAGGGCCTTCTATGCTATCAAAAAGAAAAATAAATTTCAACATACCAATTAGGATCTGGCTAAAAATACTTGAATCAGTCATAGAGCCCATTGCCCTTTATGGTTGTGAGGTCTGGGGTCCGCTCACCAACCAAGATTTCACAAAATGGGACAAACACCAAATTGAGACTCTGCATGCAGAATTCTGCAAAAATATCCTCCGTGTACAACGTAGAACACCAAATAATGCATGCAGAGCAGAATTAGGCCGATACCCACTAATTATCAAAATCCAGAAAAGAGCCGTTAAATTCTACAACCACCTAAAAGGAAGCGATTCCCAAACCTTCCATAACAAAGCCATCACCTACAGAGAGATGAACCTGGAGAAGAGTCCCCTAAGCAAGCTGGTCCTAGGGCTCTGTTCACAAACACAAACACACCCCACAGAGCCCCAGGACAACAGCACAATTAGACCCAACCAAATCATGAGAAAACAAAAAGATAATTACTTGACACATTGGAAAGAATTAACAAAAAACAGAGCAAACTAGAATGCTATTTGGCCCTAAACAGAGAGTACACAGTGGCAGAATACCTGACCATTGTGACTGACCCAAACTTAAGGAAAGCTTTGACTATGTACAGACTCAGTGAGCATAGCCTTGCTATTGAGAAAGGCCGCCGTAGGCAGACCTGGCTCTCAAGAGAAGACAGACTATGTGCACACTGCCCACAAAATTAGGTGGAAACTGATCTGCACTTCCTAACCTCCTGCCAAATGTATGACCGTATTAGAGAGACATATTTCCCTCAGATTACACAGATCCACAAAGAATTTGAAAGCAAATCCAATTTTGATAAACTCCCATATCTACTGGGATAAATTCCACAGTGTGCCATCACAGCAGCAAGATTTGTGACCTGTTGCCACAAGAAAAGGGCAACCAGTGAAGAACAAACACCATTGTAAATACAACCCATATTTATGCTTATTTATTTTAACTTATGTGCTTTAACCATTTGTACATTGTTACAACACTGTATATATATAATATAACATTTGTAATGTCTTTATTGTTTTGAAACTTCTGGATGTGTAATGTTTACTGTTAATTTGTATTGTTTATTTCACTTTTGTATAATATCTACCTCACTTGCTTTGGCAATGTTAACACATGTTTCCCATGCCAATAAAGCCCCTTGAATTGAATTGAATTGAATATATACACGAGAGAGAGAGAGATACACTAGATAGGTAGAGATACACTAGAGAGAGAGAGAGACACACTAGAGAGAGAGAGAGAGAGATACACTAGAGAGAAAGATACACTAGAGAGAAAGATACACTAGAGAGAGAGAGATACACTAGAGAGAGAGAGAGATACACTAGAGAGAGAGAGAGAGAGAGAGAGAGAGAAACATTGGAGAGAGATATATACACTATATATAGAGGGAGATACACTAGAGAGAGAGATACACTAGAGAGAGAGAGATACAATAGAGAGAGAGAGAAACACTAAAGAGAGATATATACACTATATATAGAGAGAGATACACTAGAGAGACAGATACACTAGAGAGAGAGAGATACAATAGAGAGAGAGAGAGAGAAAAAAACACTAAAGAGAGATATATACACTAAATATAGAAAGAGATACACTAGATAGAGATATATACACTATACATAGAGAGAGATACACTAGAGAGAGATACATTGGAGAGAGAGATACTCTAGAGAGAGAGAGAGATACACTAGAGAGAGAGAGATACACTAAAGAGAGAGCGATACACTGGAGTGAGAGATACACTAGAGAGAGAGAAACACTAGAGAAAGAGACACACTGGAGAGAGAGACAAACTAGAGAAAGATACACTAGAGAGAGAGAGAGATACACTATAGAGAGAGAGAGAGACAAAAGAGAGAGATACACTAGAGAGAGAGATACACTAGAGAAAGATACACTAGAGAGAGAGATACACTAGAGAGAGAGAGATACACTAGAGAGAGAGAGAGACACTAGAGAGAGAGATGCACTAGAGAGAGAGATACGCTAGAGAGAGAGAGAGATACACTAGAGGGAGAGAGAGATACACTAGAGAGAGAGAGAGACACTAGAGAGAGAGATGCACTAGAGAGAGAGATACGCTAGAGAGAGAGAGATACACTGGAGAGAGAGAAATACACTAGAGAGAGAGATGCACTAGAGAGAGAGATACACTGGAGAGAGATACACTAGAGAGAGAGATACACTGGAGAGAGAGAAATACACTAGAGAGAGATACACTAGAGAGAGATACACTAGAGAAAGAGAGATACACTGGAGAGAGATACACTAGACAAAGAGATACACTAGAGAGAGAGAGAGAGAAACACTAGAGAGATATGCTAGAGAGAGATACACTAGAGAAAGATACACTGGAGAGAGAGATACACTAGAGAGAGAGATACACTAGAGAGAGAGATACACTAGAGAGAGAGAGAGAGAGATACACTAGAGAGAGAGATACACTAGAGAGAAATACGCTAGAGAGAGAGAGAGATACACTAGAGAGATACACTAGAGAAAGATACACTAGAGAGAGAGAGAGATACACTAGAGAAAGATACACTGGAGAGAGAGATACACTAGAGAGAGATACACTAGAGAGATACACTAGAGATAGAGAGAAATACGCTGGAGAGAGATACACTAGAGAGAGAGAGATACGCTGGAGATTTAGAGATACACTAGAGACAGAGATACACTAGAGATAGAGATACACTAGAGAGAGAGAGAGAGAGAGAGATAGAGAGAGATACACTAGAGAGAGAGAGATACGCTGGAGATTTAGAGATACACTAGAGAGAGAGATACACTCGAGATAGAGATACACTAGAGAGAGAGAGAGAGAGAGAGAGAGAGAGAGAGAGAGAGAGAGAGAGAGAGAGATACTTTAGACAGAGATACTCGTTACAGAGAGAGAGATACGCTAGAGAAAGAGAGAGAGAGAGAGAGAGAGAGAGAGAGAGAGATGCGAGAGAGAGAGAGAGATAGATACAGTAGAGAGAGAGAGAGAGAGAGAGAGAGAGAGAGAGAGAGAGAGAGAGAGAGAGAGAGAGAGAGAGAGAGAGAGAGAGAGAGAGAGAAAGAGAGAGAGAACTAGATTATTGCCACAATGTGCTTGGCTGGGCAAAAATTGGAAAGAAGTTGAGGCCAGCTTTAGGTCACACATTCAAATTCGGGCTCTATACCCAAATCCCTTCCCATCCTCCACTGACATAAACAATATTTATACACTGTGAAGCGACCACTGGCGTCTCATAGTACAAACCTTAACTTCCTAACTGTGTATAGCCAAGGATCAAGGACCAAGGATGTCTATGCTCCTGCTCCTGCTCACTGTGCTATGTAAGCTCCTAAATGTACCATCCCTGCACAGAGCAGCACACACTTGTGGTTTGTTTTAAGTTAGGAGATAGAGCGATGGCCATGTATGTATTATTCTTACTGCTGGCAGAAATATGCTGGGGGAGAGGAGGAGTAGGGAGGAGATGGGGGAGGGGGGAGGAGGAGTAGGGAGGATGTGGGGGGGGGGGAGTAGGGAGGGGGTGGGGGGAGGGGCGAGGGGAGGACTATTAAGGAGGTGGGGGGAGGATGAGGGAGAGGAGGTAGGGGGAGGAGAAGGGAAGAGGTGGCAGAGGGGTAGGAGGTAGGAGGGGGGAGTAATGGTGCCAGGGGATGGATGTAGATCATAACAGTTGCTAATACTATAGAGATAAATTAGCTTTATTTTAACAACTCTTAATAACCAGCAGATTAAAGTAGCTGTATTTTAGCAACTCTTAATAACCAGCAGATTAAAATTAGCTGTATTTTAGCAACTCTTAATAACCAGCAGATTAAAATTAGCTGTATTTTAGCAACTCTTAATAACCAGCAGATTAAAATTAGCTGTATTTTAGCAACTCTTAATAACCACCAAATTCAAGCAAACAACAACAAAAAAGCAGTCATGATGCAATTCATATTTTTTCTGCCTAAGAGATTTGTCTACACCTGGATTTGTTCTCACACTATGTAAAACACATATAGTCTCAGTCAAAAGTTTGTACACAACTTTTCATTCAAGGGTTTTTATTTATTTTTACTATTTTCTACATTGTACATTCTACATATGAAATAACACATATGGAATCATGTAATAACCAAAATAGTGTTAACATATCAAAATATATTTTATATTTGAGATTCTTCAAAGTAGCCACCCTTTGCCTTGATGACAGCTTTGCACACTCTTGGCATTCTCTCAACCAGCTTCACCTGGAATGCTTTTCCAACAGTCTTGAAGGAGTTCCCACATATGCTGAGCACTTGTTGACTGCTTTTCCTTCACTCTGCAGTCCAACTCATCCCAAACCATCTCAATTGGGTTGAGGTTGGGTGATTGTGGAGGCCAGGTCATCTGATGCAGCGCTCCATCACTCTCCTTCTTGGTCAAATAGCCCTTACATAGCCTGGAGGTGTGTTGGGTCATTGTCCTGTTGAAAAACAAAATATAGTCCCACTAAGAGCAAACCAGATGGGATGGCGTATCTCTGCAGAATGCTGTGGTAGCCATGCTAGTTAAGTGTGCCTTGAATTCTAAATAAATCATCGTGTCACCAGCAAAGTACCATCACACCTCCTCCTCCATGCTTCACACTGGGAACCACACATGCCGAGATAATCCATTCACCTACTCTGTGTCTCAAAAAGACACGTCGGTTGGAACCAAAAATCTCAAATTTTGGACAGATTTCCACTGGTCTAATGTCCATTGCACGTGTTTCTTGGCCGAAGCAAGTCTCTTCTTATTATTGGTGTCCTTTAGTAGTGGTTTATTTGCAGCAAACCATGAAGGCCTGATTCACACAATCTCCTCTGAACAGTTGATGTTGAGATGTGTCTGTTACTTGAACTCTGTCAAGCATTTATTTGGTCTGCATTCTGTGGTGCAGTTAACTCTTATAACCTTATCCTCTGCAGCTGAGGTAACTCTGGGTCTTCCTTTCCTGTGGTGGTCCTCATAAGAGCCAGTTTCATCATAGTGCTTGATGGTTTTTCTTCAAAGTTTGGACACACTTACTCATTCCAGGGTTTTTCTTTATTTTTATTATTTTCTACATTGTAGAATAATAGTGAAGACATCAAAAATATGAAATAACACATATGGAATCATGTAGTAACCATAAACGTTTTAAACAAATCAAAATATATTTGAGATTTTAGATCAGCTTCATGAGATAGTCACCTGAAATGCATTTCAATTAACAGGTGTGCCTTGTTAAAAGTTCATTTGTGGAATTTCTTTCATTTTTAATGCTTTTGAGCCAATCAATTGTGTTGTGACAAGGTAGGAGTGGTATACAGAAGATACCTCTATTTGGTAAAAGACCAAGTCCATATTATGGCAAGAACAGCTCAAATAAGCAACGAGAAATGACAGTCCATCATTACTTTAACACATGAAGGTCAGTAGCAACCACAGATTTCCCATTTAAGTCTATTCAAAGTGTGTGAGTTTGAGCATGTGTCCATTAGGCCTATGGATTATTTATGAATTAGATTGAGCAATTAAAGCCACACTTTTATTCCATAGGCTGGGATCCGCACTGTGCATCTCTTGCAAGAGCGCATTTTTCAATGGCTGTCCACTGGTTTCAAAAACAATGATTGATAGGCAGCTTAAACTTCTTGAATTCAAACAGTATTGGGTTCAAATACACATTTAGATTTGTGAACAGCCATCCACAACAACCACAATCCGTAAGGTGCAAATAGTTAAATGAGAGAGCAGCAATGTGATTCACATCAATGCGCTTTGTAGATATCGATAATAAGTGATATCCGTATCGCCGTAGACTACACCACTGCTCTCATCCTTACCTCCAAGTGTTTATTCAAGTTGGATAATCTTTGGATGCCGACAGCAGTCGTACAATTGGAAGACATAGCTTAGACTGTAGCCTACAAAAGCCTATTCCTGCTCGTTTCCAGCGATCCATCAAACACATTTGGTGTGTCATAATAGTTGTCTCTAACTTGTGGTCAGACTCGCTCAGGTGGAACAAACTTAAACTTGCATATTTTTTCAATGCAGATTTGAATGTCATTGAGAAAACAGAGAAGTGTCAAATATTTTTCCCCACAAACATCCTTTATGAATTTAAAAATAACCCTTGAAGTAATCATCTAGTTTTTCAAAAGTATCTGTAATCGGATTACAATATTTTTGCTGGTAACGTAATGGATTACAGTTACCGTTTTTGTAATCCCTTACATGTAACCGATTACATGTAATCCGTAACTCCCCAACCCTGTGTATACACACACACCCATCCCTCCCCCTCCCTCTCCCTCACCCCACCACAACCCACACACCCCTCTCTTCCCTAAAGCACACGACCATTTCCTGCAGAAATCATTTCAGCAGCAGCGATGTAGCTGCCTGCACTGTGCGGATCACCAAAGGTTACTGTTGAACACAGAAAGTAAAGGTCAGAAATCATGTTTAGTTTTCCTCTGGCTGCGAGGTAATTCCAGCCTGCAGATTGTGTCCAGCAGCAGCAGACAAGCATAGCAGAGAGAGGAGAGCAACAGAGATGCTCATGGAGAAGGGACCCGGCAGTCATCCACAGCACCAAGGTTATCCAGTCAGCCCTGCCTCCCTCTCTCTGCCTCTCTCCCTCTCTCTGCCTCTCTCTCTCTCTCTCTGCCTCTCTCTCTCTGCCTCTCATTTCAATTCAATTCAAAGGACTTTATTGGCATGAGAAACATATTTACATTGCCAAAGTAAGTAAAATTATATAATAAAAAAATGTGAAATAAACAATATAAAATTAACAGTAAACATTACACTCACAAAAATGTCAAAGGAATAGAGTAATTTCAAATCTCATATTATTATAATGTAGTCTGTGTGTAGCTGGTGTAGAGGAGTCAGGCGCAGGACAGCAGATATGAGTAAATAAACGTATTTTACTCAAAATAGACAAATACAATACTAAATAAGCGAGCCCACATAAACGGACCGTATTACATAAAAAGAATCACTCACAAACAAACATGGGGAAACAGAGTGTTAAATAATGAATAAGTAATTGGGGAATTGAAATGTAAGTAAGTATGTAAGACAAAGACAAAACAAATGGAAAATGAAAAGTGGATTGACGATGGCTAGAAAGCCGGTGATGTCGACCGCCGAACGCCACCCGAACAAGGAGAGGGACCGACTTCGGCGGAAGTCGTGACAGTACCACCCCCCCTTGACGCGCGGCTCCAGCAGCGCGCCGACACCGACCTTGGGAAGACCTGGA
Source organism: Salvelinus fontinalis (assembly GCF_029448725.1). NCBI lineage: Eukaryota > Metazoa > Chordata > Actinopteri > Salmoniformes > Salmonidae > Salvelinus > Salvelinus fontinalis. The sequence goes on from NC_074669.1 coordinate 14,664,054, forward strand.
GGACAAGGCGCAGGGCGATCCGGATGGAGACGGTGGAACTCCCGCAGCAACGAAGGGTCCAAGAGGTCCTCCACCGGCACCCAGCATCTCTCCTCCGGATCGTACCCCTCCCACTCCACGAGGTACTGAAGGTCCCTCGCCCAACGCCTTGAGTCCAGGATGGCTCGAGCAGCATACGCCGGGGCCCCCTCGATGTCCAGAGGGGGCGGAGGAACCTCCCGCACCTCAGACTCCTGAAGTGGACCAGCCACCACCGGCCTGAGGAGAGACACATGGAACAAGGGATTAATACGGTAATCTGGGGGAAGCTGTACAAAACGCGGACCCATCTTCCGGCAGGGCAGGCGGAGAGGCAGGTTTCGGGCCAAGAGCCAGACCCGGTCCCCCGGTGCCTCACTGCAGTGGCCTTCTGCCGCCTCACGGCCCGTTGCAGGTGCACATGGGCGGCGTCCCAGGTCTCCTCCAAGCGCTTAAACCATTCATCCACCGCAGGAGCTTCTATCTGGCTCTGATGCCAAGGTGCCAAAACCGGCTGATACCCCAGTACGCACTGGAAAGGAGAGAGGTTAGTGGAGGGTGGCGGAGTGAGTTTTGGGCCATCTCTGCCCAGGGGATGAACGCAGCCCACTCCCTAGGCCGGTCCTGGTAATAGGACTGCAGAAACATACCCACATCCTGGTTTACTCTCTCCACCTGCCCGTCACTCTCGGGATGAAAATCTGAGGTGAGGCTGACCGAGACCCCCAGACGTTCCATGAACACTCTCCAGAACCTGGACGTGAACTGGGGACCCCGATCAGAGACTATATCCTCAGGCACCTCGTAGTGCCAGAAGACGTGAGTGAACAGGGCCTCGTCAGTCTGTAGGGTCGTAGGGAGACCAGGCAAAGGGAGGAGACGGCAGGACTTAGAAAACCAATCCACAACGAGCAGGATCGTGGTGTTGCCCTGTGAGGGAGGAAGATCTGTCAGGAAGTCCACCGACTGGTGCGACCACGGCCGTTGTGGAACGAGTAGGGGTTGTAACTTCCCTCTGGGCAGGTGGGAGCCTTGCACTGGGTGCATACTGAGCAGGAGGAAACATAAACCCTCATGTCCTTGGCCAAGGTGGACCACCAGTACTTCCCACTAAGGCAACGCACCGTCCGACCGATGCCAGGGTGACCAGAGGAGGGTGACGTGTGGGCCCAATAGATCAAACGATCGCGGACAGCAGACGGAACGTACAGACGCCCAGCTGGACACTGGGGGGGAGTGGGCTCTGTGCGTAACGCCCGCTCTATGTCCGCATCCAGCTCCCGGTGGTGGAATTCATACAACAGTCCCAGTGGTGGTCAGTCCAGATGAGAAAATGGTGTTTAGTCCCCTCAAGCCAATGTCTCCACGCCTTCAGAGCCTTGACGACAGGCAACAGCTCCTGGTCCTCCACATCATAGTTTCGCTCAGCCGGGCTGAGCTCCTTCGAAACGAAAGCACAGGGGCGGAGTTTTGGTGGCGTGCCCGAGCGCTGAGAGAGCACGGCTCCTATTCCAGCCCTGTCACAGGGGTCAGGGAGTCCACCTCCACTATGAACACCAAAGAGGGATCCGGATGAGCCAGCACGTGAGCCGAAGGTAAACAGAGCCTTCAGGTGACAAGCCCTGTCCGCCTCAGCCGACCACTGCAGCCACACCGGTCCCCCCTTCAGCAGTGACGTAATGGGAGCTGCTACCTGACCAAAACCCCGGATAAACCTCCGGTAGTAGTTGGCAAACCCTAGAAACAGCTGCACTTCCTTTACCGTGGTGGGAGTTGGCCAATTACGCATGGCTGAAATGCGGTCACTCTCCATCTCCATCTCTATATGGCTATATACAGTCTTGTGACGATGTGCAAATAGTTGGATTTTGTTTTCTATTTTTTGTGGGTCTGTGTAATCTGAGAGAAATATGTGTCTCTAATATGGTCATACATTTGGCAGAAGGTTAGGAAGTGCTGCTCAGTTTCCACCTCATTTTGTGGGTAGTGTACACATAGCCTGTTTTTTTTCTTGAGAGCCAGGTCTACCTATGGCAGCCTTTCTCAATAGCAAGGCCATGCTCACTGATTCTTTACATAGTCAAACCTTTCCTTAAGTTTGGGTCAGTCACAGGGGTCAGGGATTCTGCCACTGTGTACTCTCTGTTTAGGGCCAAATAGCAAACTAGTTTGCTCAGTTTTTTTTGTTATTTCTTTTTTTTTCATGATTTGGTTGGGTCTAATTGTGTCGCTGTCCTGGGGCTCTGTGGGGTCTCTCTCTCTCTTTCTCCCTCTCTACCCCTCTCTTCCTCTCTCTGCCTCCCTCTCCATCTGCTGTCACCCTTAATAACAGTGGTTCCCTTGTCACTGCAAGAATCACCTTGAGAAAAGCACTTGTACTTCTCCTCTCACAAGGATGCAGGCTCCAGCGTTACAGTGTATAGCTAGAGCTCACCATGCATGTCGCTCTCATTAGAGCATAGCATACCTTTCTGTGGGGATACAACGAATAAGGATCAGTTAAGTGGATTCTCTTCTTTTGCTGTTTGGTTCAAAACCAATACGTTACATAGGTTCAGTGGTGAACTGTGTACACAACTACAAACATTGCAAGCTTTGCATTATTGTAGTTACTGATTACACCACTTTGATAGGCCTACTGTTCTTATGGACATTAGCTGAAGTATTATTCAGAGAGAAGTGAGAGCTACTGTTTGATACTGTGAGATCTCCATACTGTAGTAAAACACTGTGCAAATGAGGTCTCTTCTCTATCCAAGGTTCCTCTTGAGCTGCTCAGGAGGCAGCAGCAGGACTGCTATAGTTCTGAAGAGCTACTGTGCTTTATGTACTGTGGCTGAGTGCTATAGGGAAGTATAGCATTGTCTTTAAATCACAGAAAAAAATAAGCTTTTGGAAGACTTCCTGAATGGTGTCAAAGCTCTACAGTACCACTTGAAATATGCCTCTTCCCTTTGACATTTTTCTAACATGTCTAGGATTTCTCTGAATTTCTAGTAGACACAGAAATAGGTAACTAGATTATGCACTGTATTTCATTATGAATCTCAATTACTATAGTGATTATGCCTATGTTGCATATACTGTAATATTCCCCTCGATGCCCCTATGCAGCCTAGACGTCTCCATATTTCTGAGACTGTGTGTTTCTCCATGGGCTGCCTGGTGACAGGCTGGGTGCTCTGTGATTGCGGTGGCACTGAAGGAGACAAGACGTGATCCCTGATTGGTCGGCTGAGTCTGTAAGAGTACTGCCAAATCACTGCAATCACCCGTCTGTGCCCTCTCAGCTCTAATTATACTCCTTCAAAAGGAACCGGGCTCATCAAGGCCCCTGATACACACAAACGCCCCCCAACACCAACACCCCCACACACACATCAAGGCCCCCAATACACACACAGATGCAGCCACACACGCATGCACACACACACAAAATGTTAGCACCCTCCCCCACACACACAAAAACACACTCATACAAAAACACACACATACAGCCTGAGGTCAGGCTCAGTGGAGCGGGCAGCCCAGATGGGGCGGAGAAGGGCCAGGTCTCAGTGATGGGAGAGGAGCAGCACCAGCAGATGGGAGGAGAATAGGACAGCCTATCCTCAACCACTCACCAGAGACGTGCTGGAAGCAGGAAGAACAGCTTCGAACTATTGGCTGAGATGCTCCAGCTAACTGAGCTAGAGGAGTGTCAGATTTTATTAGGCAGCACTACACAGCGAGGTGAGGCTGTCTGGGAGAGTCTGAGAACTTTATGGTACTTTATAACAAGATTGAGGCCGAGAATTAATCTTGATATGCATTTCAGTCGGAATACAGAGTGTTGGGATGACATCTGCATCCTCCAGTGTAGATCAACTTCACGTTTTGTCCTTTCTTCGGTTACTGGCCCCTTACACAACATTGGATTTTCTGCCCTAGTTTTTCTGGGCCTTTGCACTCTACATTCCTCATTGAATTGGTGTCCTGTCTTTTTCACAGGGAGGCCAAAGTCTGTTAGGAGGTGCAAACGTTTACACACACCGACATAAATTCATGCAAACACACAGCCGCCCACACAAATAAGCACCATTAGTGAACATGAGTGAACACGTACACACACACACCGCACCACACACTAACTCATAAAGAGCCACAGAATTCATACAACAGTCTCGATGGTTACTTTTGCGATCTGCTGCCCGTGACCAGATATAGGATATCTTTGTAAGACACAAAAGTGGTTCTGCAGGCTCTTTGTGTTTTTAATGTTGAGAGGAATACGATTCGTTATTTCAGATCGTTATCATTTCTGTTTGTTCTGGCGACTATGATCTAAAAATGACCTTGTAGTTTCACAAGCCCCGAAGAGAGAAAGAAAAAAAAGTACATAGAGGGGGAGGGAGGGGAGAGAGTGAGGAGAGAGAGAAAAGAAAATAAGAGCAAAAGGTCTCTTTCCACCTCAGGATACTGCACGAAACAATCCAAGTATCTAGGACTACTCAATTCTACTGAAAGAGAACTTCAGAATGCATGTATTTTCTCTCCTTTGTCTAGTATAATACAGCACACCGCAATTTCAGTCAGAAAAAGTCTGTAGTGCACTTTAAAAGGAGGACAATTGGATGTAACAATCCAACATCTCAACAAAATGAAATGGAATCTCTTGTACTGTATATGTTAGGATTTTTTTGACAATGAAAAATGTGCACTTGATGTGAATAATGGATTTTGGGAGGGGATTGATTTAGGTTGTGGGTACACTCTTAGGAAAAAAAGGGTTGTCTGGCTGTCCCCATAGGAGAACCCTTTGAAGAACCCTTTTTGAATAGCCTTCCCTTTTTATAAGAATGTAGGATGGATATGTACATTTGAGATTCAAAGATAGAAATGGCCTCCTTCGACTTTTAGTATGCTTCCTATACCAGAAGATCGGCAGGGGGGATGAGGTATTCAGCATGGGGTGTTTTCTTTACGATATAATTATGATTAAAGGAATAGCCTTGCCTGTATTAAGACATCAGTACAATGTGTAGCACAGCTGTCTTTCCATCACTGTCTCTTCCTCTCTCCCTCTATCGCTCCATCTCAATGTATTAACCCTTCAGGACCCTCATATCATTCTCTCCCTGTCGGTCTATGAGGCCTACTGCTGTGTTATTTAGGAGCTCAGCCTCTGATAATACTCTAGTCAGGGTTAGCAGGCATGGGCAAGGGGGATGGGGGAATGGATGAGGGGGTGGGGGGTGGGAGAGGTGACGGGTGACGGGTTGCGTCGGTGCAGTGCCCCATTAGGTAATGCCAATTCTGGTTCAGTGGGCACTGCAGAGATGATTTTAAGTGAGGCCTGCTACAGCTGCCACTGCAGGCTGATGGAGGGAGACAGACAGAGGGACGGCAGTGCTGTGATCACGTACAGTGTCAGGGCCCGTGATTTACCCCCCCGTCCCCCCCCGTCCGCCCGCCCGCCAGTCAGTCAAATGAGTGTGCAGGTAATGGAGAGAGAAGCACTTATTCTGGGGCAGTAAAAATGAGCAGAGATGGGAGGATCAGTGGCCTTTGCTGTGGTGCATGAAGGAACATGGAATGCGTTAACATGAATAACCGCTTCAGAAAGTATTCACACCCCTTCACTTTTTCCATGTTTTGTTGTGTTACAGCCTGAATTTAAAATGGATTAAATCAGATTTTGTGTCAATGGTCACTCCATAATGTCAAAATGCAATTTGACAGTTTAAAAGTTCAGGAGGAAAAATGTGCACATAATAAGTTGCATGGACTGTGTGCAATAATAGTGTTTAACATGATTTTTGAATGACTACCTCATCTCTGTACTCCAAACATACAATTATTGTCACGCCCTGGCCTTAGTATTCTTTGTTTTCTTTATTATTTTAGTTAGGTCAGGGTGTGACATGGGGAATGTTTGTGTTTTGTTGGTTTTGGGTGTTTTTATGGTAAAGGGGTTGTTGGGTATAGTATATGGGTTTGTGTGGAGTACATCTGTCTAGTGTTGTCTATGTATGTTTAGTTGTCTAGGAGAGTCTATGGTTACCTGAATGAGTTCCCAATTAGAGACAGCTGATTTCGGTTGTCTCTGATTGGGAGCCTTATTTAGGGTAGCCATAGGCTCTCATTGGTTGTGAGTAGTTGTCTATGTGATACGTTTGTAGCCAGTGTGTGCACATCGTTGTTTTAGCTTCACGATCGTTTTCTTGTTTTGTTTAGTGTTTAAGTGTTTTTGTTTCGTGTGCCGTCTTCGTAAATAAAAAGGAGATGGCTTATTTTCCTAAAGCTGCGTATTGGTCCGTCAATCATCCACACGATCGTGACAATTATCTGTAAGGTCCCTCAGTCGAGCAGTGAATTTTAAACACAGATTCAACCACAAAGAACAGGGAAGTGTCCAATGCCTCGCAAAAAAAGGACACCTATTGGTAGATGGGTAAAAAAATAAAAAGCAGACACTGAATATCCCTTTGAGCATGGTGAAGTTATTAACCTGTCTAGGATCAGCGTGGCGCTAGCGGCACACCCCCCCCCCCCCCACTGAAAAACCAGTGCCGCGAAATTCAAAAAAAATATTTTTTTTAAATATTTAACTTTCACACATTAAAGTCCAATACAGCTAATGAAAGACACAGATCTTGTGAATCCAGTCAACATTTCCGATTTTTAAAATGTTTTACAGGGAAGACACAATATGTAAAGATGTACATCTATTACCTAAAAACACATTAGCATAATCCACCATCTTTTATTTGTCCACCAACACCAGTAGCCATCACCAATTCGGCTAAACTAAGATATTTATAGCCCCTAACCAACAAAAAAACTCATTAGATGACAGTCTGATAACATATTTATGGTATGGGATAGGTTTTGTTAGAAAAAAGTGCATATTTCAGGTAGATGGCATAGTTTACAATTGCACCCACCATCACAAATGGACTAGAATAATTACAATGAGCAACGTGTTTACCTAACTACTAATCATCAAACATTTCGTAAATATACACAGCATACACGAATCGAAAGACACAGATCCTGTGAATACAGACAATATTTCAGATTTTCTAAGTGTCTTACAGCGAAAACACAATAAATCGTTATATTAGCTTAGCACATAGCAATTAGCAGCCCAGCATTGATTCTAGCCAAAGTGAGCGATAAAAGTCAACATCGCCAAAAGATATTAATTTTTTCACTAACCTTCTCAGATTTCTTCCGATGACACTCCTGTAACATCACATTACAACATGCATATACAGTTTGATCGAAAATGTTTATATTTAGCCACCAAAATCATGGTTAGACAATGTGAAATGTAGACAAGCTGGTAAAGAAAAAGTCCTTGCGCCACTTAGACAGTGATCTACTCTTATACATAAATACTCATAAACGTGACTAAAAAATATAGGGTGGACAGGGATTGATAGACAATTTAATTCTTAATACAATTGCGTTATTACAATTTTTAATTTATCCTTACTTTTCAATACAGTTTGCGCCAAGCGAAGCTACGTCAAAAAACATGGCGTCCTAAGCCACTAAAATGTTTCGACAGAAACACGATTTATCATAATAAAAATGTCCTACCTTGAGCTGTTCTTCCATCAGTATCTTGGGCAAAGGATCCTTTCTTGGGAGAAATCGTCTTTTGGTGGAAAGCTGTCCTCTTGCCATGTGGAAATGTCAACTGCGTTCGGGATGAACTGAAAAGCGTGCCCAACTTTTCACATCGTTGCAAAAATAAATGTCCCAAAATCGCACTAAACGGATATAAATTGCTATAAAACGCTTTAAATTAACTACCTTATGATGTTTTTAACTCCTATAACGAGTGAAAAGATGACCGGAGAAATATAACAGGCTAAACTAACGCTTGGAACAGGTGCGCGCCGGTGTCCTCTAGGCTCATGACGCAGCTCCCAAAGAATGACTAGCTTCAGGGTTTTTTCATTTGTAGGGCCTGTGAACGCGCAATCGACCCCGTTGGAATCGTCATCACGTAAAGGCATCCAGGGGAAGACGTAAGAAGTGTCCGTATAGTCATAGCAACGACAGTGCCCTTTTAACTGACTTCAGAAGAGTGGCCAACATTTCTCAAATCTGACTCCATGTCAGGGAAATTGCTGTAGAATGGGCTCTGTTCCACTTAGAGACAAAATTTCAACTCCTATAGAAACTATAGACTGTTTTCTATCCAATAATAATAATAATATGCATATTGTACGATCAAGGATTTTGTGGGAAGCCGTTTAAAAAATTAGCCAAATTAGCATAAATAGTCTAAACAGCGCCCCCATCCCCAACAGGTTAATAACGCTTTGTATGGTGTATCAATACACCCAGTCACTGCAAAGATACAGGCTTCCTTCTGAACTCAGTTGCCGGAGAGGAAGGATACTGCTCAGGGATTTCACCATGATGCCAAAAGTGACTTTAAAACAGTTACAGAGTTTAATGGCTGTAACAGAAGAAAATTGAGGATTGTAGTTACTCCACAATACTAACCTAAATGACAGAGTGAACGAAAGAAGCCTGTACAGAACACAAATATTCCAAAACATGCATCCTGTTTGCAACAAGCCCAATACAACTGCAAAAATGCGGCAAAGCAATGTACTTTGGGGCCTGAATAGAAAGCGTTTGGGGCAAATCCAACACAACTCATCACTGAGTACCACACTTCATATTTTCAAGCATGGTGGTGGCTGCGTCATGTTATGGGTATGCTTGTCATCGGCAAGTAATAGGGAGTTTTTTTTAGGGTAAAAGAACAGAATAGAGCTAAGCACAGGCAAAAACCTAGAGGAAAACCTGGTTCAGGTTGCTTTCCAACAGACACTGGTAGACTAATTCTCCTTTTAGCAGGACAATAACCTAAAACACAAGGCCAAAACACACTGGAGTTGCTTAGCAAGACGACGTTGAATGTTCCTGAGTGGCTTAGTTACAGTTTTGACTTAAATCGACTTGAAAATCTATGGCAATACTTGAAAATGGCTGTCTAGCAATGATCAACAATCAACTTGACAGAGCTTGAAGAATTTCTTTAATAATAATGTGCAAATATTGGACTGTGCTGTACAATCCAGATTTACAAAGCTCTTAGAGACTTACCCAGAAAGACTCACAGCTGTAAACACTACCACAGTTTATTCTAACATGTATTGACTCATGGGGTTGAGTGCTTAAGCAATCAAGATATATTAGTTGTGTTATATATTAGTCATATATTTTTTGTGTTATATATTAGTCATATATTTTTTACAAATGTTATAATTTTTCATCCACAGAGTATTTTGTGTAGATCATTTTTTCCAATTAAATCAATTTTAATCCCACCTTGTAACACAACAAAATGTGGAAAAAGTCAAGGGGTGCGATTACTTTCTGAAGACACTGTACCTGTTGGAGTCATTAGTACAGGACTATAGTCTCTGTGTTGAGTCCCTCTGAGCTCTGACAGACATGTCCTTGCCATGGTTCATCGTAACCTCTAATGCAAGATTTTATTTTTTTAGACCCCTTTTTCCACAAAGTAATGGATATGTCAAACAGCCCGGCATCCTAACCAGTGTCAGGGGTGATTACAGAGCGGCTCTCACCACAAATAAGGTAATAAGCGTATCCGCAAGACACTTCACATCTGTGGCGCAGGGGCTGAGCCCAAACATAGGTCGCGCTGATTGTCTCTTTGCAATAAACATGAATGGCTACTAAGAATAAAAAGAGAGCCAGGGTAACAAATGGTTGGCATACCTTTGTCTCCGGGAACTCTGACCTGACACCTGAACCAATTTTAGAGAACATGAACTTCAAAGAACACTTTGATGGCAGAGAGAGTTATTGGCAAGATCTGAGGTAGTGGCTTTTCATTCCAGATTAGCTGCCTGGAATTGAACTCAAACTAATAGCGGCCATGCAGCACCTTGAAAAGGAAGATGTCCTGGTCTGGACAGAACGTGATCCGCAGTAGAATCACTGCTTTACAATCAGAGCCAGGTAGAGAGAGTGGTGGTCTTATCTTTTAGATGAATAACCCACATAGCATTATCATCTTCCCTAGCAGTTTGATGTGTTTTCTGCTATCTTCAAATATCTCCCTGCAGCAATAAATATGTCACCCAACAGAAAACATGACACACCATTGCCGAAATATAAATAAACCCATTTGTTATTGTATTGATTTTCCTAACCATTAGGAGAGTAAATGGAGCGACCGTCATTGATGTTGATGTGCACAATATTGCGGTCAATATTGTGTTCTACTGAAATCACTGGAGATTTTAAGAAATAAGTGAGTAAAAAATAAATAACTGAAACTGCTGTAGGAACAGAAAATAAAAAAACTTGAACAAGTTATGGACATATGCATCCTAGTAGTGTTATCAGGGAATGGGGGAACTGAAAAATATGCTTAAGGGGGCAAGCATTCATAAGCTGCCTCCACCTCTGGTGCTGCTAATATCTTGGGGACTGGGATTGATTCGTAATCTTAAAGGGAGACCTTGAGCAGTAGTAAGTTACTGGAGCCTTTGTGTTTCCACTCTGTCTGGTGGGGGAGTTTGCACGGCAAGGCAGGAGCAGAAATCTGAAGGGCCCTGCTAATCTAGGGTTTGGCCTGCTTTACAAGCCCAATCTGACGCCACAGATCACAGATACTGATGGCGAGTGTCAAAGACGGCCCTATCGAACGCCACAGGACACATCTTTTGGGCCGTGTGGTGTGTAATGATAGCTTTAAAACCTGCATTATTAGGAGATGCTACCGTTTCCCTGGCGTTGTGGAAGATTGGAGAATAGGGGAGGCGAGGCGAGAGGAGGGGGGCTGGACACTCTGCAGCCCTCTGTTGGCTGTCTGTCTGTCAGTCCCCCCTGACTGCCGTCAGCTTGTTTGTCCTGCACGGTCCTCCTGTTATTTTACAAATCTATTCCTGGCTTTCTCCCTGTACAATCTGAATGATTCATCTGGAGAAATGGGATCCTTTCACAGTAGTGAAATGTGATTTTATTTGTACCTCTGATTCCATTAAAAGAGAATAAAGGAAGTGCTGGCCTGCCATGATTATTCTGCCCTCTCCTCCTCCTCCTCTTCCTTCATTCCCCTTCTCCTTTCTCTCCTTTATCAGGGCTATTCAGTCCAACAGCATGTGGGGCTATTTGAACGGACAGGACAGTGCAGTGTATGGCTTGCTGGTGGTGTATATATCTGCATACGCACAGGTGCTTGTGTGTGTGTGTGTGTGTGTGTGTGTGTGTGTGTGTGTGTGTGTGTGTGTGTGTGTGTGTGTGTGTGTGTGTGTGTGTGTGTGTGTGTGTGTGTGTGTGTGTGTGTGTGTGTGTGTGTGTGTGTGTGTGTGTGTGTGTGTGTGTGTGTGTGTGTGTGTGTGTGTGTGTGTGTGTGTGTGCCTGTGTACGTATGCACGTGTGTATGTAGTAATGGAATAATGTCCCCCCTATAAGATATAACTTTATGAAAAGGGAATAATCACAGATCACAATATTTTACCCTTGGTACAGATGAAAATACTGTATATAGCTCATCGAGTGCCGGGATCAGAGAAACGCTCGGCTCCTCTCTCCACCCTGATCTGACATTAGGATTCAACGCTACATTTATCTCTCCTAGGCGGAGAGCGAACGAGCGTGGCTGGGCCTTAAGCTATCTGGGCTGCTGTGTGTGTCAAGCTAAAGGGTAAACGTAGCTCCTGGGTTGTGCTCTACCTCCCCCACAACATGACCCGGCAATCTGTGCCTCTTCACTTTCCCATCTCTATCTGCTCCTAATGACCTCAGACAGTTATACACAACATTTTAATATGAGGAAAAATACTGTATGAGGTCATTGGTCTACCATTAACATCAACTATATAACACTGTTGAATATTTAAAACAACAGCATATGATCATTAAAAATGACATTTTTCTGAATAGTTGATGATAAGGGCGGCAGGTAGCCTAGTGGTTAGAGCGTTGGACTAGTAACCGTAAAGGTTGCAAGATCGAATCCCCGAGCTGATAAGGTGAAAATCTGTCGTTCTGCCCCTGAACAAGGCAGTTAACCCACTGTTCCTAAGCCGTCATTGAAAATAAGAATTTGTTCTTAACTGGCATAGTTAAATAAAGATAAAAAATAAATAAAAAATAAGACTGCTGAAATACACACAGCCGAGTTCCACGTTAACCTCCACCTTGTGGCTAATTGCCACATGAAGCCACACATTTGTGTGTCTACAGGCATAGAACCATCCAACACGGTTGAATGTGTTATTAACTGTCCTGGTCTGTGGCGAGCTAGCATTGACAGGACAGGCTGAGTGGCACCTGTGGTGTGATGTTGGGGGATTCTCCTGGCCTGGTGATGTGTTATGAGGCAGGAGGTCCCTACAGGTTCTGGAGCTACCAGCTGGATCGGGGTGCCAGCCAACCTCATGACTAGTCAATACTGCCCAAGCCCGTGCCAACCTGAAACTGGCTCACACACACGTGTACGCACACACACACACGTGTAGGTACACACATGACATGCGAATGTAAGTGAACTCACACAACTACACACACACACGCACGCACGCACGCACGCACGCACGCACGCACGCACGCACGCACGCACGCACGCACGCACACACACACACACACACACACACACACACACACACACACACACACACACACACACACACACACACACACACAGTCCTCTGACAGACCTTGTGTTTACATGGGGAGTGGGCTGTGTGAACCTATGCAGCTGACAGAGATTTAATCATTTCAACTGACCTGCAGACAGGATTTTGTGAAAATAGCTTGCTAGCTTTATAACAACATTTTCCAATAAACTTCAACACAATGTGGAGAAAAAAACATTAATTGTCGGGAGCCGGGTCCAGAGCCTGAAAATTATACATGACCAGATTTCTAGCTATGGAGGGTTAGTATTGATTCTCTCTTGTTTTCTTTTTGTCTGGTAGTGCATTGTCAGATTCTCAGAGTTATATTTTACCTACTGTGCTCTGCTCTGCTGAACATTTTCAGAACTGGTCTGTAAACAATAAGGAAAAGCAGTATTGTAGAAATTGATTGTCCATGTCCTCAAGATTCAGTTACTCTAAATGTGGGATATTACAGTGGGATACAACTGGGATACTACAGTGCCTTCAAAAATTATATATATATCTTTTTTTTAGTGTTATGAAATCATATCAAATTTTATTGGTCACATACACATGGTTAGCAGATGTTATTGCGAGTGTAGCGAAATGCTTCTGCTTCTAGTTCCAACAGTGCAGCAATATCAACAAGTAATCTAACAATTCCACAACAACTACCTAATACACAAAAATCTAAGTAAAGGTATGGAATAAGAATATGTACATATAAATATATGGATGAGCGATGACCGAGCGGCATAGGCAAGATGCAATAGATGGTATAAAATACAGTATATACATATGGGATGAGTAATGCAAGATATGTAAACATCATTATTAAAGTGACATTAACAAAGTGACTAGTGATCCATTTGTTAGAGTGGACAATGATTTCAAGTCTGTATATAGGCAGCAGCCTCTCTGTGTCATTGATGGCTGTTTAACAGTCTGATAGCCTTGAGATAGAAGCAATTTTTCATTCTCTCGGTCCCAGCTTTGATGCACCTGTACTGACCTCGCCTTCTGGATGATAGCGGGGTGAACAGGCAGTGGCTCAGGTGGTTGTTGTCCTTGATGATCTTTTTGGACATCCTGTGACATCGGGTGCTGTAGGTGTCCTGGAGGGCAGGTAGTTTGCCCCAGGTGATGCGTTGTGCAGACCGCACCACCCTCTGGAAAGCCCTGTGGTTGTGGGCTGTGCAGTTTCCTTACCAGGCGGTGATACAGCCCGACAGGATGCTCTCAATTGTGCATCTGTAAAAGTTTGTGAGGGTTTTAGGTGACAAGCCACATTTTTTCAGCTTCCTGAGGTTGAAGAGGCGTTATTTGCGCCTTCTTCACCACACTGTCTGTGTGGGTAGACTATTGCATTTTGTCCGTGATGTGCATGCAGAGGAACTTAAACTTTTCACCTTCTCCACTGCTGTCCTGTCAATGTGGATAGGGGGGGTGCTCCCTCTGCTGTTTCCAGAAGTCCATGATCATCTCCTTTGTTTTGTTGACCTTGAGTGAGAGGTTGTTTTCCTGACACCACAGTCCGAGTGCCCTCACTTCCTCCCTATGGGCTGTCTCGTCATTGTTGGTGAGCAACAACGACGAGACATGGCCACGCAGTCATTGGTGAACAGGGAATACAGGAGGGGGCCGAGTAGGCACCCTTGTGAAGACCCAGTGTTGAGGATCAGCGAAGTGGAGATGTTGTTTCCTACCTTCACCACCCGGGGGCGGCCCATCAGGAAGTCCAGGATGCAATCGCACAGGTCAGGGTTGAGACCCAGGGCCTCAAGCTTAATGATGAGCTTGGAGGGTACTATGGTGTTGAATGCTGAGCTGTAGTCAATTAACAGCATTCTTACATAGCTATTCCTCTTGTCCAGATGGGATAGGGCAGTGTGCAGTGTGATGGCGATTGCAACGTCTGTGGACCTATTGGGGCTGTATGCAAATTGCAGTGGGTCTAGGGTGACAGGTAAGGTGGAGGTGCTATGAACCTTGACTAGTCTCTCAAAGCACTTCATGATGACAGAAGTGAGTGCTACGGGGCGATAGTCATTCAGTTCAGTTACCTTTGCCTTCTTGGGTACAGGAACAATGGTGGCCATCTTGAAGCATGTGGGGAAAGCAAACTGTAATAGGGAGAGATTTAATATGTGCATAAACACACCAGCCAGCTGGTCTGCGCATGCTCTGAGGACGCAGCTAGGTATGCCATCTGGGCCGGCAGCCTTGCAAGGTTTAACACGTTTAAATGTCTTATTCGCGTAGAAGGAGAGCCCACAGTCCTTGATAGCGGGTCGCATTGGTGGCACTGTGTTATCCTCAAAGCGGGCAAAGAAGGTGTTTAGTTTGTCTGGAAGCAAGACGTCAGTGTCAGTGACGTGAATTATTTTTATTTTTGTAGTCTGTAATTGTCTGTAGACCCTGCCACATACTTCTCGTGTCTGAGCCATTGAATTGCGACTCCGTTTTGTCTCTATATTGACATTTTGCTTGTTCGATTGCCTTGCGGAGGGAATAACTACACTGTTTGTATTCAGCCATATTCCTGGTCTTCTTTCCATAGTTAAATGCAGTGGTTCGCACTTTCAGTTTTGCACAAATGCCACCATCTATCCACGGTTTCTGGTTAGGGTAGGTTTTAATAGTCACAGTGGCTACAACATCTCCTATGCACTTCCTTATAAACCCACTCACCGAATCAGCGTGTAAATCTATATTATTCTCTGAGGCTACCCGGAACATGTCCCAGTCCACGTGATCAAAACAGTCTTGAAGCATGGATTCCGATTGGTCAGACCAGCGTTGAGTGGTCCTTGTCATGGGTACATCCTGTTTGAGTTTCTGCCTATAGGAGGGGAGAAGCAAAATGGAGTCGTGGTCAGATTTGCCGAACGGAGGGCGGGGGAGGGCCTTGTATGCATTGCGGAAGTTAGAGTAGCAGTGATCCAGTATTGTGCCAGCCCGGGTACTACAATCAAAATGCTGATAGAATTTAGGTAGCTTTGTTCTCAAATTTGCTTTGTTGAAATCCCCAGCCTCAGGATATATGGTTTTCAGTTTGCTTAGAGTCCAGTGGAGTTCCTTGAAGGCCGTCATGGTATCGGTTTGAGGGGGGATATACATGGTTGTGACAATAACCCAAGAGAATTCTCTTTGGAGATAATACGGTCGGCATTTGATTGTGAGGAATTCTCGGTCAGGTGAACAGAAGGACTTGAGTTCCTGTATGTTGTTACAATTACACCATGAGTTGTTAATCATGAAACATACACCCCTGCGCTTCTTCTTCCAATAGAGATCTTTATTCCTGTCCGTGCGATGCACTCGGAAGCGGTGGGTCTAATAGCAAGGCTGCTCCGTCTAATAGCAAGATGGCGCCGACAGAGAGGGTCGCCTCGCTTCTAGTCCTTAGGAAACTATGCAGTATTTTGGCCAACACACAACACCCCGTAATGTAAATGTGGAATTATGTTTTTAGAAATGTTTACAAATTAATGTCTTGAGTCAGTAAGTATTCAACCCCTTTGTTATGGCAAGCCTAAATAAGTTCAGGAGTAAAACAGTTCATAACAAGTCACATAATAAGTTGCATAGACTCACTCTGTGTGCAATAATAGCATTTAACATAATTTTTGAATGACTACATAATCGGTGTTCCCCATACATACAATTATCTGTAAGGTCCTTCAGTTGAGCAGTGAATTTAAAGCACAAATTCAACCACAAAGACCAGAGAGGTTTTCCAATGTCTCGCAAAGAATTGGTAGTGTCACGATCGTCGTATGAGTGAGACCAAGGCGCAGCGTAGTATGCGTACATTCTCTTTTAACCTCTAACAAGTCACAAACCCGGATCCGGGACCCCCCCCATCAAAAAAGCTGACTAGCATAGCCTAGCCTAAAGCCACAGGCATATCATATAATAAAATGTTCATGAAATCACAAGTCCAAGACACCAAATGAAAGATACGCATCTTGTGAATCCAGCCATCATTTCTGATTTTTAAAATGTTTTACAGGGATGACACAATATGTAAATCTATTAGCTAACCACGTTAGCAAAAGACACCACTTTTTTTACTCCACCCTTTTCTTACTGCATCAGTAGCTATCACAAATTCGACCAAATAAAGATATAAATAGCCACTAACCAAGAAACACTTTCCTCAGATGACAGTCTGATAACATATGCTATACAATAAATATGTTTTGTTAGAAAAATGTGCATATTTCAGGTATAAATCATAGTTTACCATTGCAGCCACCATCACAACTCTCACCAAAGCAACTAGAATAACTACAGAGACCATCGTGTATTACCTAATTACTCATCATAAAACATTTCTTAAAAATACACAGCTTACAGCAAATGAAAGACACAGATCTTGTGAATCCAGCCAATATTTCATATTTTCTAAGTGTTTTACAGCGAAAACACAATATAGCGTTATAGTAGCTTACCACAATAGCAAATATCACACCAGCATTGATTCAAGGCAAAAATAGCGATAACGTATAAACCACCAAAATACATGAATTTTTTCACTAACCTTCTCAGAATTCTTCAGATGACAGTCCTATAACATCATATTACACATTGCATATAGAGTTTGTTCGAAAATGTGCATATTTAGCGGCACAAATCGTGGTTATACAATGAGAAAAGTAGCAAAGCTGCCCAGAAAATGTCAGGAGAAATCTTTGGAGAGGCACCTATTCTAATCAGTAACTAATCCAAAACTTGACTAAAAAATACAGGTTGGACAGCAATTGAAAGACAAATGAGTTCTTAATGCAATCGCTGTGTTACATTTTTAAAATTAACGTTACTTCAGCATACAGCGTGCGCTAAAGCGAGGCTGCACTGCAATTAATGGCGACTTATGCATTTGACATTTTTCAACAGAACAACGAATTATCAGCATAAATAGTTCTTACTTTTTGATGAACTCTCATCAGAATCTTGGGAAAGGTGTCCTTTGTCCAAAAGAATCATTGCTAGGTTGTAGAACGTCCTCTTCAACGTTGCAATTAGCAGTAAACATTAGCCATGTAGCAAAGACGTGTCCGACTCACTAAAACGCAGTACAAATAAATATCCGAAAATTGCAATATACCGATATAAACTGATATAACTCGGTTTAATATAACAAGATTATGATGTCTTTAACCTGTTGAGGATGGGGGCGCTGTTGAGACTATTTATGCTAATTGGGTAATTTTTGAAACGGCTTCCCACAAAATCCTTGATCGTACAATATGCATATTATTATTATTATTGGATAGAAAACAGTCTATAGTTTCTATAGGAGTTGAAATTTTGTCTCTAAGTGGAACAGAGCCCATTCTACAGCAATTTCCCTGACATGGAGTCAGATTTCAGAAATGTTGGCCACTGTTCTGAAGTCAGTTAAAAGGGCACTGTTATTGCTATGACTATACGGACACTTCTTACGTCTTCCCCTGGATGCCTTTACGTGATGACGATTCCAATGGGGTCGATTGCGCGTTCACAGGCACTACAAATGAAAAAACCCTGTAGCTAGCAAGTCTTTTCTTGGTGCGTAACGCGCGTGGAGGACACCGACCCGCTCCTGTTCCAAGCGTTAGTTTAGCCTGTTATATTTCTCCGGTCATCTTTTCACTCGTTATAGGAGTTAAAAACATCATAAGGTAGTTAATTTAAAGCGTTTTATAGCAATTTATATCCGTTTAGTGCGATTTTGGGACATTTATTTTTGAAACGATGTGAATAGCTGGGCACGCTTTTCAGTTCATCCCGAACGCAGTTGGCATTTCCACATGGCAAGAGGACAGCTTTCCACCAAAAGACGATTACTCCCAAGAAAGGATCCTTTGCCCAAGATACTGATGGAAGAACAGCTCAAAGTAGGACATTTTTATTATGATAAATCGTGTTTCTGTCGAAACATTTTAGTGGCTTAGGACGCCATGTTTTTTGACGTAGCTTCGCTTGGCGCAAACTGTATTGAAAAGTAAGGATAAATTTAAAAATGTAATTCCGCAATTGTATTAAGAATTAAATTGTCTATCAATCCCTGTCCACCCTATATTTTTTAGTCACGTTTATGAGTATTTATGTATAAGAGTAGATCACTGTCTAAGTGGCGCAAGGACATTTTCTGACCAGCTGAGCTACATTTCACATTGTCTAACCATGATTTTGGTGGCTAAATATAAACGTGTTCGATCAAACTCTATATGGATTGTGTAATATGATGTTACAGGAGTGTCATCTGAAGAATTCTGAGAAGGTTAGTGAAAAAATTAATATATTTTTGGCGATGTTAACGTTATCGCTCACTTTGGCTAGAATCAATGCTGGGCTGCTATGTGCTATGTGCTATGCTAATATAACGATTTATTGTGTTTTCGCTGTAAGACACTTAGAAAATCTGAAATATTGTCTGTATTCACAGGATCTGTGTCTTTCGATTCGTGTATGCTGTGTATTTTTACGAAATGTTTGATGATTAGTAAGTAGGTAAACACGTTGCTCTAAGTAGTTTTTCTATTCCATTTGTGACGGTGGGTGCAATTGTAACCTATGCCATCTACCTGAAATATGCACTTTTTTCTAACAAAACCTATCCCATACCATAAATATGTTATCAGACTGTCATCTGATGAGTTTTTTTGTTGGTTAGGGGCTATAAATATCTTAGTTTAGCCGAATTGGTGATGGCTACTGGTGTTGGTGGACAAATAAAAGATGGTGGATTATGCTAATGTGTTTTTAGGTAATAGATGTACATCTTTACATATTGTGTCTTCCCTGTAAAACATTTTAAAAATCGGACATGTTGACTGGATTCACAAGATCTGTGTCTTTCATTAGCTGTATTGGACTTTAATGTGTGAAAGTTAAATATTTAAAAAAAATATTTTTTTTGAATTTCGCGGCACTGGTTTTTCAGTGGGGGGGGGGGGGGTGTGCCGCTAGCGGCACGCTGATCCTAGACAGGTTTAAAGCCTATATCGAATAAAAACACAGCCGGAAATTTCTAAGAGCTATAACCGATGGTTCTAGTACAATATGCCAAGGTCCTCAGTGCGTCAGAGCGAAGAGGGAAAAGAACAGACACGTCCTTGCCAAGTGATTTATAACATTTCAGATCTACGTAGAGACTCCATTTCAAGTCTCCCTATTCGCTAACATCCAGGGGAAGGCGTATGCAGTGCATCTCAACCAATAGAAGACAGGCAGATTTATACACAGGTCTCAGAGCAGCATGCAAAATTTGGCATTCTCACATCCACATAGGAAAATTGCTCTAAGTCCAGTTTTGTTTCACTCACAGATATAATTCAAATGGTTTTAGAAACTAGAGAGTGTTTTCTATCCAATAGTAATAATAATATGCATATTGTACGAGCAAGAATTGAGTACGAGGCAGTTTAATTTGGGAACGTCATTATTACAAAGTGCTAACAGCTCCCCCTATTGACAAGACGTTAATGAATGAACACTTGACAAAAACAACAAAATCAACGGACGAAACGTGAAACTATACAAATAGTGCAGACAGGCAACTAGACATGGCTGCCTAAATATGATCCCCAATTAGAGACAACGATAAACAGCTGCCTCTGATTGGGAACCATATCAAGCCACCATAGACATACAAATACACCTAGATAACCCACTCAAGTCACTATCACGCACCAACCAACACAGATAAAAAACAGCTTACTATGTTCATGGCGTGACAGTACCCCCCCCCCCCCCCCCCCCCCCCCCAAAGGTGCGGACTCCGACCGCAAAACCTGACACAATAGGGGAGGGTCTGGGTGGGCATCTAGGATAGGTGACGAAGGGCATCGGGGGCGGCTCCGGTGCGGGGCGCATCGCCGGAAACTCCGGACCATGGGTCGTCGCTAGAGGCGGCACACATTACTGAGTATCACTCTCCATATTTTCAAGTATGGTGGTGGCTGCATCATGTTATGGGTATGCTTGTAGGATTGGAGGGATATGTCAGGATTAAAAGTAACCGGAATAGAACTAAGCACAGGCAAAATCCTAGAGGAAAACCTGGTTCAGTCTGCTTTTCATCAAGGGGTATGAACATTTTCTGAAGGCACTGCATATACAGTATGGGTTTTATTGGGATACTATATATGGGTCATATTGGGATACTATATATGGGTCGTATTGGGATACTATATATGGGTTGTATAGGGATACTATATATGGGTCGTATAGGGATACTATATATGGGTTGTATTGGGATACTATATATGGGTTGTATTGGGATACTATATATGGGTTGTATTGGGATACTATATATGGGTCGTATAGGGATACTATATATGGGTTGTATTGGGATACTATATATGGGTTGTATAGGGATACTCTATATGGTTGTATTGGGATACTATATATGGGTTGTATTGGGATACTATATATGGACGGTTTTGGGTTCAAGTATATAATATAAAAATGGAGACAAAATTCAAGAAAGAATGCTATTATGCCAAGAGTCTATTGCATTGTCACAAGTTACACCAAAAAAGGCTTCTAATTAAAAAGCAATCAAATTGTGCTGAATTTGTGTTGCAAACCAGAAAGGTGTCGACTTGTATGCATATTTTGATTGCTCAGATTGTTGACAATGCATCATAAAACAATGATATACACTTGGGTATGTACTGAGTAATTCAAGCTGACCAGCTCTTACCATAAAGCATATAGGTTGTATCTGCAGTGGCTTGTTTATCTACAGTGTATCTCTAAACGGTGTGAAAGTGCTGCAAGTCTGCAACAAATTACCTATGTTAAAGTGTGTACGCTGTACATTGTTGATCGAAGCCTCACTGGAGGCACTCTGCTTATCAGGACAGCACGACGATGTGGCTGGAATGATTAGTTAGTCTAACAATGAGACTTCACTCCGTCTGCTTGGCCATTTCCCCGTTTTTCCTCGTAGTCTCGGCGGATAGTCTAAAGGGTGAGCCTGAACAGGGGCTATATTGTCAGTGAATGGGAGGGAGCAAAACAAGAGCTCTTCAATTATTTTGTCATTTAAAACTAAATCGGGTTGGAAGGAATCAAAAAATACTTATTTTTTTCTCTGTCAAACCTAAGAGAGAAAGTGGTGTTTGTCTCTGTTTGTTTGTCCTTGTCCTGTATACAGCTTCTATCTCTGAGAGGACCTTCCAGCACGCACTCCCTGGTGTGCCTATTAGAGATGTCTGGCATTCTGAGGGACTAAATTGGCTGGATGGGTTTTCACTGGGCTTAGCCACCATGCTGGCACAACATGTCTGCTCTACTTCTACTGCACCTGCTGCTGCCACTGGGAAGGACCATAGCCAGCTCTCACAGCTCTAGCTCTAGCCCTGGCTCCAGCCTCCCTTCAAAGCCCAGAGAAAAGCTGTTGATGGCAGCAGCTGCTTTCCCGTGGGAGCTGGGGAGTTCAGGAGGACTGGTCATTAGTGGGAGCCACTGTGCTGTGTGCTGGGGAGAGACAGTGTCAGGCGCAGACAGCTGTGAGACCTCCATCACCCAACAGCCTTACTGCACGGCCTGGATTCTACTTCTACCTCTCATACAGGAGAGAGGAGAGACAAGATAAATGCTTGGTCCCATGTGGTCTTGGAAACACAGTTGGGCTGCTTCCTGAAAGAAAAAAGTGCTTTAAACTTTTCACCTATGCTGGTGTTTGGAGGATATATTGGGATGGTTTGCTAACAACACCTGTGCCAATATAACCTCGAAACACTGGCTTCTCGGACATTATCATTTAAACTAAGGCTCATGCATCCCTGTGGTGAAAAGTGTTGGATTTATACAACGGTTACCAACATATTAAAAATCTGAACAAGGCAGTTAACCCACTGTTCCTAGGCCATCATTGAAAATAAGAATTTGTTCTTAACTGACTTGCCTAGTTAAATAAAGGTAAAAAAAGATATATATTCAAATAATGATTGACATATTTGATGAATTTATTCATACTATCCTGACACAAATCTAAGGTTGCAACCCAAGCCGGCTGGTCAATTCGTTCAACCCAGTCATCTGTTGCCAGAGACGCGACCCAGTCGTTAAGTCTTTTTGTTCTGTATCTATGGAATCGACCCAGTCATCCGTTCTAAATGTCCCATTGCCATATTGGCTGGCAACGTTCTTATCCCTTGCTTGCTACAGTCACGTCAAACAGTGCAGCTAGAATAATAGCAAAGGAGCTGCATTTGCATTTGTTTAAACTGTTTTCTAGTGACATTTATTTGGATACATCCATAACAATGAGCTAATGATGCATGATTTCGCCTGGCATAGAAAATGTGCTCTCTCGTCAGGACAATGTTGTTCAGAGGAGCTAGCCAACAACACAGCTAAAACAATCACTTCAAACTGAGGCTGGAAAGACTGTCAACTAGCAGCACTTTGTTTCGTTTACCTGTTTTCTATTGATATTTCTTTGTATATATCCATCAAAATCTGATTCATGATTTCGACTGGCTGAGAAAAGCTGCCTGCCTGTCTGTCTCGTCCCGACTCCCGATATGTTAATTACTATGGGACAGCTGGAGATCGAAATTCAATATTGAAACAATGTTGCAAATGTCGGAGAGATGCTAGTCTAAAAGAAATGGGAGATTATGTCCAGATGCTTTTTATAGTGGAGATCAGATTTATAAATTGCTTGGCTGGGCTGATGAGACTGTGGATTCACAGTGAGATGGAACAGAGTAAATAGTCATTTCAAAGTCATAGCTTCAGCCGGTGGTAACTTGTGGAATAGACACCGGCTTGAATGTGGTTTTAACTAATCAGCATCCAGGATTAGACCCAACCGTATAAATATTCATAAGCCATGAGGGAGGAATGGATGCAGCTCGATGTTGGAAGAACTCTATTTCCCTAGTAAAAGTCTGGAGTATCCAACTTTCTAATTCAGGTCTTGCTCTGGTATTTAAATTATTAGCAGCAATTGATCTTGTAGCCACTAAATTAAAGAAAATGTAAAGACAGCGTGAGAAAGAGAAAAACATCAGAGAGCCTCATTTAAAACACCTTAATCATCTCTCTGCATTAGACGGCATTTCAAACTATATGTCCCCAGCTATCTGCTGACCGACCACTCTCTCCCACTAGTATCTGGCTAACACAGAAAATGACTCAACGCTGGCATTTGCTTTGTTTCCACTCCACGCTAGTTATCGTCCTATCACATCAGTGCGATAACATCTGACATATCAGGAGTTGACATTTGGTGCGTGCTGGAACATTATAGGTCTCTGTTGAGTTGAATGGAGCTCGTTCCCGCTCCTTTATGATCTAGGAACATCTGGAGATGCTGCTGCTGCCACACCATGCAGAGAGTTCTAAGAGGGAGGGGAGGACTGTGTGTGTGTCTGCATGCTTGTGTGAGTGTGTGCAGTCATCACATGCAGCCCATTGCCCTGGCTACTGGAGCGGGATTCATCCACCACACACACCGGAAGTGATGCGCTATGCCACCAATTCACTATGCCTTGTTCGTGCACTTTTTTCCCTCCTTGCTTTGCATGCATTGTTAAATAGGACTGATGGAAGCACTCTGGCTGTTAGTCACTGGCTAATTTGTGTGCTCTTACAGTACAAGTACAAAGATGTCAAGCAGGATCTGTGCGCTTACCTTGCCTTCCCCTGAGACCATTAATCCTTAGGCTGGTGTCGTCTCTGCACAGCCTCACCTGGCTCCCAGCACTGCCAGAAAAACTGCTGTTTGGGCCTTTTTTCCAAAATGTATTCTGTGTTCCAGTCAGCTCTCATCACTGCAGAAATGTGATTGTAATGGAAGAGCAGAAGACATCAGCACACTTCCTTTAAGGGGGAGCAGGGAGGGGTGAGCATCTAAACCAGACAGGGAGAAAAAGAAAGGAATAGAAGCAGAGATTCATCACAGCGACCTTCAAAGAACATATATTTTCCCCCTGAATGGTATACCTTGTAAATGTATCATCTCCAGTGACTGCACGGGCCCTCACTTAAATTATCATTCCGTGAAAGAAAAATGTCTGGACAAAGTTTGAGAAAATAAACATTTGATCCTTTAACAGATTATCAGAACAGGCAAAATGGTACACACATTTGAAAGGTTTACTTTGATAGGAAAACAAAAGCACTGCAAACATTCAATTTCTTCTAAATCTGTTCTCTACATTTGTAAATTTTAATTCCTAGTCCATGCATGCAATTATTATTAATACTTAACAAGACTAGCAATTATAAGACAACTCTTATGCAGCTGCAATGGATAACTAATACGACCTTGTGAATGAAAAGGTACATGTGATGCATCTAATTGGGATTCCAGATCAAACAATTACATTGATTTTGAAAAAGAATGTAGATGCCTTCACATTTGAGAGATGTTAATGCTGTTAATCACCATGACAGTGCCACGTTTAATGTAAGATGCAATGGTACAGTAGGCTTGCCTGGCTACCCATCCACGTCACT
The DNA here is from genome assembly GCF_029448725.1 of Salvelinus fontinalis. Taxonomy (NCBI): domain Eukaryota; kingdom Metazoa; phylum Chordata; class Actinopteri; order Salmoniformes; family Salmonidae; genus Salvelinus; species Salvelinus fontinalis. Next base: position 14,689,193 of record NC_074669.1, read on the forward strand.
GCGGCCAACTGACATTTATTTTGTAACGATCAATAGAACAGTGGAATTAAATTCAGGGTGAGTCGTTAGGCAAACAGTAGGCCTCCTGCATACAGCTCCTTGACATCAACATACGCTGTGATAACATCATCATATTAAAACAACAATCAATGCAAGGGTAAAGGGACCCAGTCTGCAACAACAGTATGTCTCTAGTTCTAGGTGCAGTTACATGGAGAGCTCAGTGTAGAAAGGCAATTTAAGAGCAACCTTAGTAACTCTCAGCATGTAAACAGAGGAACACACACACACACACACACACACACACACACACACACACACACACACACACACACACACACACACACACACACACACACACACACACACACACACACACACACACACACACACACACACACACACACACACACACACACACATCTTCATGGGAGAGTTGAGGGGGAGGTGGGGGGAGGTGGACTGTAGATTACCTTTGCAATTTCAGGAGAGTATGCGACTGATAATGATCTGGGATGTTCTCGGGGAAAGGTCAGCTGAAATTGCAATAAGCCTAATTAGTAGCTTATCAATAATGTATCCTGCAGGTTCAGTGGATGTGGAGAATGAATACCAGGCAGGGAGAAGCACAGCACAGAGTACACAGAGCACACATACCTCCTCTCTTGACATTTATCAACATAGAAACAGCTATGCCACACAGGGGAGCAGAGCTGAGCAGCAACCCAGGCAGTCGCATTAGTATGCTGATCCTCTCTAATAAACTGCATCCCAAATGGCACTCTATAGTCCCTGGTCAAAAGTAATGCACTTCATAGGCAATAAGGTGCCATTTGGGACACAGGCTAAAGCAGTATGGTGTGACTAGCTGGAGAAACTTCAAGACCCTGGAATTTAGCACCGAATCAATTACCATCGATCACATCGTCAAACTTAGAGGCCATATGAGGGAAATATGAGTTAAGCTCTAGACATGCACTATATCATATAGCCTTCTGTACTGACATATAACAATTGTAGTTATATGTCAATTATGCTGACATATACAGTACTACTGTGGCTTTTCCACACAGGTAGCCAATGCTATGTCTGTAGTATCTCCCTACCATCATATCTATGCCAATATGACACCAATGTCGATGAAATTGTGCAAATCAACTTGGAGGTACACAACACCCTCCCCACCTCTCAGAGTATTTTCTGTGGCTACCTAGCTCAAATTCTAGACGTCAGATTAAAACGAGGCTATAGCGTCCCCATAAATTATGAATTAGGCTGTTTGAGAAGGTTTGAATCCTAAGCAACCTGCCTACACATTGTTTGAAGTACAGTATCAACATAGCTACTGTGTGCTGGAAAACCTTGATAGAGCATGGGTGGAATAGGCCAATGCCTACCTCTCACTCTTAATAGTAGTTAATGTACTATGCAGTAGTACTGTAGATTCTATAGGGTGTCATTTCACAGGCATCCCTTGCATCATTTCCTGAGACATTGGTCATATACATATGGTTAAATATTCACTATTTCAATTGTTTACATGGATGTTTCCTAAGCCTTTAATAAAAAAGGGGTTCATTATTTACAGAATATCATGTGTTATGAGATTTGTATATGTTCTAATCTATCTTTAGATACCGGTATACATCATTTGTGAGAGGGATGTAAGATGGGACATGCTTCTCTAATAGAATGGACCACTGTTCATTACAAAGAGGTTTCTATTTTTCATGGTTCAACAAAGGCAGCAACTTTCACGTCAGAGCCAAGTCAGCCTCATGCCACAGAATGACATAGACAAATTTGCTTAACAAGTCACATAATATTGCACACAGAGTGGATATACTCTGTGTGCAATAATTAAGCAATATGGCACACGAGGCAGTGCTGACGCTATCACGTCGGGCCAGACAACGCCATTTACCTAAGACTGTATTCCTAATACAGCACTTGTTTCTTTCATAAAACTGATAGCAACATATTTAAACGATGAGTTACATATTTTAATTTAAACATTATTTTGATAATTAAATAAATACAATGTCATTCTTCCACCAGAAGATATAGTCCGGACAAATCAGCTTGTTAGTCATTTTGGTCATGTTGCTACAGACGAGACCCAGTCGTTAATTATTTTTGCATAGTTGCTATGCAAAAAGGACTGGTCGTCTGTTCTAAACAAAATGGGTGCTATGCAAGCTGGATAACGTTCTTGTCACTTGCTAGCTAGCTAGCTAGCCAACTTAAGCTAACTAAGTTACGTCAAACATTGAGCCTGGAATGACAATACACTAGCTGCATTTTCATTTGTTTGAGCTTTTCTTCTATTGACATTTACTTGGATCTGTCCATGATAATGATGTTGATGTGTGATTTCGCCTAGCTCAGAAAATGTTGTCTCGTCTCACCTGGGAACCATTCATTCTCTATGTATGATACAGAGATTGAAATTCAAAAGTGAAACATTGTTTCCGAGGTCAGACAGGCAGACAGCGAGGCTTATATTAACCCCTGCTGTAACAAGCTAAATGCTAGGCTTATATTAACCCCTGCTGTAACAAGCTAAATGCTAGGCTTATATTAACCCCTGCTGTAACAAACTAAAATGCTAGGTTTATATTAACCCCTGCTGTAACAAGCTAAATGCTAGGCTTATATTAACCCCTGCTGTAACAAACTAAATGCTAGGCTTATATTAACCCCTGCTGTAACAAGCTAAATGCTAGGCTTATATTAACCCCTGCTGTAACAAACTAAATGCTAGGCTTATATTAACCCCTGCTGTAACAAACTAAATGCTAGGCGTATATTAAGCCCTGCTGTAACAAGCTAAATGCTAGGCTTATATTAACCCCGGCTGTAACAAACTAAATGCTAGGCTTATATTAACACCTGCTGTAACAAACTAAATGCTAGGCTTATATTAACCCCTGCTGTAACAAACTAAATGCTAGGCTTATATTAACCCCTGCTGTAACAAGCTAAATGCTAGGCTTATATTAACCCCTGCTGTAACAAACTAAATGCTAGGCTTATATTAACCCCTGCTGTAACAAACTAAATGCTAGGCGTATATTAACCCCTGCTGTAACAAGCTAAATGCTAGGCTTATATTAACCCCTGCTGTAACAAACTAAATGCTAGGCTTATATTAACCCCTGCTGTAACAAACTAAATGCTAGGCTTATATTAACCCCTGCTGTAACAAGCTAAATGCTAGGCTTATATTAACCCCTGCTGTAACAAACTAAATGCTAGGATTATATTAACCCCTGCTGTAACAAACTAAATGCTAGGATTATATTAACCCCTGCTGTAACAAACTAAATGCTAGGATTATATTAACCCCTGCTGTAACAAACTAAATGCTAGGCTTATATTAACCCCTGCTGTAACAAACTAAATGCTAGGCATATATTAACCCCTGCTGTAACAAACTAAATGCTAGGATTATATTAACCCCTGCTGTAACAAACTAAATGCTAGGCATATATTAACCCCTGCTGTAACAAACTAAATGCTAGGCTGGAAGCAAGGAGAAATAATGTGCGAGTTGAGATAAATAAAAGAGATGATTGGGACAGCAACATGAACATGATATTCTTATGGAGATGCAGTGATCCTTTTCAGATGGAACTGTTAACAGACATAGAGTGCCTGTGACGGCCAATACAGCACGGCTTGGAATGCTGCTTGTCCAATCAGCATCCAGGATCCAAACAACCAGTTTTATAATATACTGATAATGTACTGTATCATTTTTCTCCTCTAAGTGATAATGTACTGTATCATTTTTCTCCTCTAAATGATAATGTACTGTATCATTTTTCTCCTCTAAGTGATAATGTACTGTATCATTTTTCTCCTCTAAATGATAATGTACTGTATCATTTTTCTCCTCTAAGTGATAATGTATTGTAGCATTTTTCTCCTCTAAATGATAATGTACTGTATCATTTTTCTCCTCTAAGTGATAATGTACTGTATCATTTTCTCCTCTAAATGATAATGTACTGTATCATTTTTCTCCTCTAAGTGATAATGTACTGTATCATTTTTCTCCTCTAAGTGATAATGTACTGTATCATTTTTCTCCTCTAAGTGCTTCTCTGAATGATTTCAAATATGAGTGTAAAACTAACTGTAAAATAATAAAGCTCAAACGGAAACCTGAGTGTGCTTCATAATGTTCCTCGTACGATACTTTCTCACTAATAAGTACTTCAAGATTGAGACGGATATTTGCAAAAAAAAAAAAAACTGTCTGCTGAGGTGGAGTGTTCAAGAACAATCCAGCTTCCAGGGCACATGAAGGGACGGAGGAAGAACCATGAGCAGCATGTGAGATGAGGGGAGAGACAGAGGGGCCCGGGGGACACTAGCATGTCTTCCTGTGGCTGCAGGTTGAAGGTAGGTGGGGTGGTGGGAGGGGGATTGGTGTGTGGTATGTTTGATGTAATGATCCCAGGGCTTTGGCCTCAGCCTGTTGATAAGTTGCGAAGCGCACGGGAACAGGGAAACATGAGAGTGAGATGAATATGATTGGATTGCCGGCCGACCGCAGCCTTTCCCATCTGTCTCAGAGTCTGCCATCCCATTTCGCAGGCGGCGGGAGGTAATTGGGTTCATTGTTCTCACCACAGGATCCCCCAGATTGAAAGCTTCATTATCTGGATAACCATGAATGTAAATGAGGCACACGTATGCAGGCAGGATAATGGGAAAAAATAGATCATTGCTTGCCACAACCCCCACCCTCTTAACACATTTCTCAAGCACTGCCCCCTCTCCCCTCGCAGACATACACACATACACATTCACACTCACACACTCCCCCCTCCCTGATGTGAGTGAGGGTGTGGGTGTGTGTTGGAGTGTTGTAAAACAGTGTGTCTAGCTGTGTGTGGAGGAAGTTGTACATGTCTTCAGGGAAGATGCCGACTGCTGATGTGTTCTCCTCTGAAGGCTGTCTGGTCGGCGTGTGTTAAGCGTTCACAGCTCTGCCTTCCAGGACACTATGTGACACTGCAGGGCTGAGCTGCTAAACACCATGTGTATGTAAGCATATTCTGCATGTGTAGACACAGGTACCCCACTTCATCCTCTCTGTGAGGATGCAGTTAGGAGTCAGCCAGTGGGCTTTCAGGACAACAATATATACTGAGTGTACAAAACATTAGGAACTGTTTTTCCCATGACATAGATTGACCAGGTGAAAGCTATGATCCCTTGTTGATGTCACCTGTTAAATCCACTTTATTAATCAGCGTAGATGAAGGGGAGGACACAGTTCAAAATGAGGCTTTTTAAGCCTTGAGACATGGATTGTGTATGTGTACTATTAAGAGGGTGAAGAAGACAACATTTGTAAGCACTTTTGAATGGGATATGGTAGTAGGTGCCAGGTGCACCGGGTTGAGTGTGTCAAGAACTGCAACGCTGCTGGGTTTTTCACACTCAACTGTTTCCCCGTGTGTATCAAGAATGGTCCATCACCCAAAGGACATCCAGCCAACTTGACACAACTGTGGGAAGCATTGGAGTCAACATGGGCCAGCATCCCTTCGGAACACTTTCGACACCTTGTAGAGTCCATGCCCTGACAAATTGAGGTTGTTCTGAGAGCAAAAGGGTGTCCAACTCAATATTAGACAGGTGTTCCTAATGTTTTGTACACTCAGTATGCAACATGTGCTGCTGTGAATTATTCATGTAGAACCAATGTGTTGGAGTGACCATGTCTGTCCTGGGTAATTAGGTGGGATTTGCGGGGCGTTGTGAGAGGGTTGTGGGAGCGTTGTGAGACTCCTCCTGCTTCCTGACAGTGGGGTCAGTGTTGACGTGGGTTCCGAGCCGCTCCGGCCAGGCAACAGATAAAAACAAACTGCTTCTGAAAATAAACACGAGTGCACAGCGGAGCAAGCCACTCTCAGATCCTCTGGCAAATCCATCAATTAGCTGCAGATGTGATCTGCATAGGAGATTACCGCAATATAAGCATGTCGGGAAAACGGCCTAATCCGGTCTCTGATGGGCGCTCCGATTTTCAATTTGCTTTCCAACAGGGAGCACAGATCTGAGACCTGGGAATGGGGGGGGGGCACTAATATACTTAGAAGCACCTCATCCCTCAAGATTCACACTCATCACTTTTTAATTTATCAGACAGATTCAGATTTATCAGACAGATTAAAACTTTACAGATACCAAAGTCAACCCCTAACGACCAAAGCAAACAAACAAACTCCAACGTGACTAACAAAGGCAAAGGCCAAAGTGTCCAAAGTCAGCATCAGTGTTGTTTGACGGTTGGTGGTTGGTCACTGAGTTAGCGGTCACTGAGTTAGCGGTCACTGAGTTAGCGGTCACTGAGTTAGCGGGGAGCGGTGTGAGCTGTGGTACGACATGCAGGGGCGTAGAGTCTGTTCCTAGCTATGCGTTTGCCTGGGCTGTAGAGTCCCCGTCGCCCGTCCTCATCACAGGGCCTGTCAGACTGTGTTTACTCTCCTGAAGGAGGTTTTGCCTCTGGAAGCCCAGGAATGAATGGAGAACTATTTTCTCCAACAGAGACTAGTCAATCACTCCACGTTTACTTAAAGCAAGGACTCTCCATACTGTACGCTGCACAGCACGCCAATAACACTAAAACCGTACAGAAATGAAGGAGACAGGAAAATATTTGTTTTTGCCTGTAATATTTACCTGTAAGTAGAAATGTGAGTGCACAGTAAAATATGTACTATTTGCTACATAACTACAGAAGCATGTATTATGTCTTATTTGATTGGAATGTTAGAAAGTAAGTTGTAGGTTTATGTGTTGTGACAATTGTACCGAAGCTTTACGTGAGAAATGTGTCTGTTCGTTTGACATAAGAGAATAGATGTATAAAGGGGAGGATTCCATTCCAAGCTGGCTGCATAGCTAATGTCTGACTTGAGTTAGGCAGATGGCAGAAACAGTTAGGGATCTCATTAGACCAACCAAGCGTCCATGCTTTGTTATAAAACCTTTCATTAAAGTTCCATGGCTGGATCACTATACCGCCCAATATTGGTCAAAGTCACAAGAGGGGAAAGAAGTGTTCAGTGTTTGTCTCTGAGATGTAAAAAGACAGCAAAACAATATTAAATGAATGCATTAGTTTGATTTCAAAGAAAAATCAGGAGTAAGATAGTTTGTGCGTTGGTGTGTGTTTGTGACTTGGAAAGTTTATGTGTGTGTGTGTGTGTGTGTGTGTGTGTGTGTGTGTGTGGGTGTGTGGGTGTGTGTGTGTGTGTGTGTGTGTGTGTGTGTGTGTGTGTGTGTGTGTGTGTGTGTGTGTGTGTGATTGTAAGCAGGGTGTGATGGCTAAAACATCCTTGCTAAGCATAGCAAACAGGATTGTAATAGTCACAGAGCACATTTCGTACAATTTGCGTTGTAATTCGCTTAAATTAGTTCGGCACAAATGCCCTGCAAGGTTTGAGAGTTTGAAATACATTTCCATCCATGCAAGGGCATATCAACTGGCTGGGGGGGGGGGGGGGGGAGAAGGGAGAGGGGGGAGAAGGGGAAGAGAGGGGGACAGGGGGAAGAGAGGGAAGAGGGCGGAGAAAGGGAGGGGGAAGTGAGGGGAGAGGGGGAGGGGTTTGGGGGGGCATGGGCAGAATCGAAGTGCTTTCATGTTAGCGTGTATTTGATTTGTATCATCTTTAATGATACAAAAACTAAATGGACCACAGACTAAACGGATGAGTGGCAAATTACACTGTGGCAGCCCCAAGACAATATTCATGTTTTATGGGTTTTTAACCGACATACTAAATGAAATGTTCTTTATGGTTAAAAGCATAGAGGTAATCATACAGTAGCAAGCTTTCTTATTATAAATAATGATATGTACTCTGAGGGTTCAGAGTACCTGGTTGGCAGCAGTCACAAGGAATAAGGCTAGTGCCATCCCATGTTGTGGTGATCTACCAGACTAGACAGACTACAGAGAGAAGAGGGGAAGCACAGTAAAAGAGAGAGAATACTCTATCCTCGGGCGAGGCCCATGTCCTCCACCTACCCTGCTAACACGCCAACTGCCACAAGTTTCAGCGATTCCCCCTCAGATTTCACCCAGCCAGATAAACATACTGTAATTATAGATAAACTATTTTTCTCACAAATTACAAAATGTATTATCCCTTTTCCCTGGCCTGTGTTGATGTTGATTGCTTTCATAATTTCCCCAAAATAATTTGAACATTTGAAGAGGAATTGGTAATGATGAGTGTTGGAGTGGTTTCTTATCTCCCATTGGTGTCCTCTTTTCTGTGACATCTTCATTCTGTTTCTCTTCTCTCCAATCCCTTCCATTTTCCTGTGCTGTTTAGTCATGACTAGAGCTAGCTGTTGACTAGTTTCTGAGAACCCTCTGCTTCTTTCATGTAGTATTTCTACACATCTTCACTATAAGACCAGTCAAAAAGAGAAACACTTTCTCTGAAACTTAAAGTGTATACTAGCAAAGCACTATATCAAATGCAAGAGAAGAAGAAGTTTGATCCATCAAAGCAAAAAACATGCATGGGCACCTTGGCCCTGGCTGACTGGATTTAGCTTAGTTGTGGTGAGCATCACTGATCGACATCTAAGGAAAGCAATCGGCAGGTCTATTATGCACAGTTTTTTTCCACTGGTACCTCTGGTGATGAGAGAGCATGAAGAGAGGCCAGAGCACCGTAGGAGACAGAATCACACAGAGTCTCTCTCCGAGCCAGAGTAGAGAGAGACAATTCAAAACTATTTACAGGGAGTAGCCGCCTCAGAACCACTTTAGCCTTGGGCGCAAAATACTTGAAAATAAGCTCCCGGTCTCTTTGATGAGGTGCACCAATTCTAAACGCATTTCAAGTCTTGCTGCCTTTGAGCCAAGGAAAAGTCTAAATTGTCTCATTGAGGAGTGGATGGACGGAGGTGAGGATGGGTTAAGTAAAAATCAAGAAATGATATATTTTTCTCAGATGGTTCTATTACCATAATGTACGTCTGGTATGGAGCTGACAGGAGTAATCCGCAGTGGTGTTTTTCAGATGGCTATCATCAGTGTCTTATGTACAAAGGTTTGTTGCTGCTTTTCCACTGATGACTGAACATAATAGCCTTGGGAGTCACTTCTGGCATGAAGATGAGCTTTTATCTAAAAGAGACGTTGCATCTCCGGCACGCTCGGTCTGCTTAACAGGTCTAGTGTGATGGAGGAAAAGTGTTCTGGAGCCAATTAAGTGAGCCGTTCTTAACATCTGGCTTGGGAGAAGATTTCATTTTTTGCTTGTTTTTGTGTATTGTGTGTTATACATGGCAATCTGCTGTTGTTTCTGCTCAACAGTTATTTGTCACAACAGATAAGAGCTCCGGCAGCCCAAACACTCATTACACCTCTCAGAGCTGACTGGCAGGAAATTACTAACTGGGGGAGGGGGGGAAGGACATCCACCAAGATGTGCATACTCAAGTGCTGGAGGCAAGGCGCAGCAGCACATGGAATGAGAAGGTATGAAAAAAATCAACATTAAAGCTTTTCAGCTAGAGGAAGAAAAACAACTTGATTATCAAGGTTTGACTGATCCTATAAATGTCAAAACCTGGCCACATTCTAGGAACAACATTCACATGTAGATAGGTATCAGTTATGAAGAATGATAAAAAGCCTTTTTCTGCATTGTGTTGTATTAGCATGCCCAGTATAGGCAGTTGAAATATGACAGGAGGAGAAGTTTCTGCAATCTCATACTGGCTGTGGATACGCTAGGAAGCCATACTGCTGAGCAGCTTAAGGAGCTGAGTGGCACCACACACACACTTCTGGAAAGCCTACAATTTCGAAATAGGATGGTTACTAAACTGCTGTAACCATGGCTTTTCAGGTCTCTGTGTGTGCTTCAGAAAGTCACTCTGAATGGAAATAAAAAATAACATTTCCCAATCCCCCGGACCTTGAACGCGTTCTCTTTTTTTCTTCAAGAGAGATGGAGAAAAGTAAATTCTGAGATTTTCACGCATCAAAAGTTCTTTGGCCTTTTCTGTTCTGTGACCAGCGTGTCACTATTCCCCTCTCTCCAACCGTGCTCTATTTTCTTCTTCAGACACTTTGGAATCAGAGGTCTCTTGACTTTGACCGCAGCATAGACAACAGATGGTTGAAAGCCTTGTTTGAAGATAAAAGCAGAGAGGAGCCATAATCCATATTTTGACAGGAACATGCAGGCTTAAGAGCTTTGTGGCACATCCACACAGGCTTCTTTCTGATGGAGTATTCCAAAAGCAGACTGTTTGATGACGACTGCCCCTGGCCCCTAATAGATTTAGACTCTATGGTTAGAGAGGCCATGCATTGCTAGTGGACACATTATCTACAATCAGACAGTTGCATTTCTAACTTCCTTACTTAGACCCTTATTTTGAGAACCGTTGCTGTTGTTGCTCATTATTTTCCATGTACACTACCGTTCAAAAGTTTGGGGTCACATTAATGGACATTTTTTGTCCTTTAAAATAACATAAAATTGATCAGAAATGCAGTGTAGACATTGTTAATGTTGTAAATGACTATTGTAGCTGGAAACAGATTATTTTTTTATGGAATATCTACGTACATAGGCATACATAGGCCCATTATCAGCAACCATCACTCCTGTGTTCCAATGGCATGTTGTGTTAGCTAATCCATGTTTATAATTTTTAAAGGCTAATTGATCATTAGAAAACCCTTTTGCAATTATGTTAGCACAGCTGAAAACTGTTGTCCTGAATAAAGAAGCAAAAAACTGGCCATCTTTAGACTAGTTGAGTATCTGGAGCACCAGCATTTGTGGGTTCGATTACAGGCTCAAAATAGCCAGAAACAAATAACTTTCTTCTGAAACTAGACAGTCTATTCTTGTTCTGAGAAATGAAGGCTATTCCCTGTGAGAAATTCCCAAGAAACTGAAGATTTCGTACAACGCTATGTAATACTCCGTTCACAGAACAGCGCAAACTGTCTCTAACCAAAATAGAAAGAGACGTGGGAGGCCCCGGTGCACAACTGAGCAAGAGGACAAGTACATTAGAGTGTCTAGTTTGAGAAACAGACGCCTCACAAGTCCTCAACTGTCAGCTTCATTAAATAGTACCCGTAAAATACCAGTCTCAACGTCAACAGGGAAGAGGCGACTCCGTCATGCTGGTCTTCTATTTTTTTTAAATCATCAGGTGAATGATAATGGCAAAGAGAAGTAATCAACCTTTTAAAATTATTAGATTTGGTAGATAGTTTTTCGTTATTTTGACCTTCCCACATACTTGGAAGAGGAAGTGTCAACTCTAACATATCCTATTAGCTAGAATGGATGGTTAAACAAAGGTTAGCCATGTGTTGGCAAAAATGTATTTCCAAGTCAAGAAAGCTTTCCGACAGCCAGCGGCACTTGCAGTACCTCCGCAGACCCCTAGTTGAATACCTCTGCAGTATATGATACTGTATATAGTAGGCTGTGTACTGTAGTATATATACAGTATATCAGTGGAGGCTGGTGACTTGAAAAAATGAGGAGGATGGGAGACCCACAGTATAGGCGCGGCCCGCATGGAGATGACAAAGTGTGTTTAAAAAATCGTCAGTCTAATTAATTTAACCTAAATCATTTAATAAAGACATTTATAATACAGTATTATGGGTAATGGAAATGAAACAGCTACTTCTACACAGTGTAGAAGGGATCACAGCAGTGATTGGATGAAGTTATGAGGCGGGAGTTGAGGTATTCAGAGGCTTGACTTTAGTGCAGGACATGGAATGAGGTGTTCATAAGCTTCAGTGCAGGACAAGCTCATCATAGACGGATGGTGTTGGAGAAGAGCTCAACTCTTCCACTGAGGGCAGGACAGCATTTGACTGGGAAGACAAAAAACAATAACACAATACACTACATACAGTTGAAGTCAGAAGTTTACATACACCTTAGCCAAATACATTTAAACTCTGGTTTTCACAATTCCTGACTTTTAATCCTAGTAAAAATTCCCTGTCTTAGGTCAGTTAGGATCACCACTTTATTTTAAGAATGTGAAATGTCAGAATAATAATAGAGAGAATTATTTATTTCAGCTTTTATCTCTTTCATCACATTCCCAGTGGGTCAGGAGTTTACATACACTAAATTAGTATTTGCTAGCAATGCCTTTAAATTGTTTGACTTGGGTCAAACGTTTCGGGTAGCCTTCCACAGGCTTCCCACAATAAGTTGGGTGAATTTTGGCCCATTCCTCCTGACAAAGCTGGTGTAATTGAGTCAGGTTTCTAGGCCTCCTTGCTCGCACACGCTTTTTCAGTTCTGCCCACAAATGTTCTTTCGTATTGAGGTCAGGGCTTTGTGATGGCCACTCCAATACCTTGACTTTGTTGTCCTTAAGCCATTTTGCCACAACTTTGGAAGTGTGCTTGCGGTCATTGTCCATTTGGAAGACCCATTTGCGACCAAGCTTTAACTTCCTGACTGATGTCTTGAGATGTTGCTTCAATATATCCACATAATTTTCCTTCCTCATCTATTTTGTGAAGTGCACCAGTTCCTTTTGTCGCAAAGCACCCCCCCGTGATTCAAGGTTGCGATGGTGTTTTTCAGCTTGCAAGCCTTCCCCTTTTTCCTCCAAACATAACGATGGTAATTATGGCCAAACAGTTCTATTTTTGTTTCATCAGACCAGAGGACATTTCTCCAAAAAGTTCGATCTTTGTCCCCATGTTCCGACGCAAATCGTAGTCTGGCTTTTCTATGGCGGTTTTTAAGCAGTGGCTTCTTCCTTGCTGAACGGCCTTTCAGGTTATGTCGATATAGGACCCGATTTACTGTGGATATACATACTTTTGTACCTTTTTCCTCCAGCATCTTCACAAGGCCCTTTGCTGTTGTTCTGGGATTGATTTGCACTTTTCACACCAAAGTACATTCATCTCTAGGAGACAGAACGCGTCTCCTTCCTGAGCAGTATGACGGCTGCATGGTCCCATGGTGTTTATACTTGTGTACTATTATTTGTACAGATGAACGTGGGACCTTCAGGCGTTTGGAAATTGCTCCCAAGGATGAACCAGACTTGTGGAGGTCTACCATTTTTTTCTGAGGTCTTGGCTGATTTCTTTTGATTTTCCCAAGATGTCAAGCAAAGAAGCACTGAGTTTGAAGGTAGGCCTTGAAATACATCCACAGGTACACCTCCAATTGACTCAAATTATGTCAATTAGCCTATCAGAAGCTTCTAAAGCCATGACATAATTTTCTGGAATTTTCCAAGCTGTTTACAGGCACAGTCAACTTAGTGTATGTAAACTTCTGACCCACTGGAATTGTGATACAGTGAATTATAAGTGAAATAATCTGTCTGTAAACAATTGTTGGAAAAATTGCTTGTGTCATGCACAAAGTAGATGTCCTAACCAACTTGCCAAAAGTATAGTTTGTTAACAAGAAATGTGTGGAGTGGTTGAAAAACGAGTTTGAATGACTCCTAAGTGAATGTACATTTCCAAATTCAATTGTTGTTAGACAAAAGAGCTAAAAATGAGTTAGCCCACAAATGGAGTAAAATCACGTGACTGTATTTGTGTATGGGATTGACTCTACATACAGTAATGAGAGAAAATTGACAGGTCTACTGACAGTGCTTGGAGAGGAAACATTCATTGTGCCTGTGGATGAGCAGGCACATGAGATGTGGCTTCAGTCCATGTCAGGAGAGAGTTGACAATGGCAGTGGAGTGGACTGGTCATCACCTATTAATCAGAGATCAGGAGGGGACTCAGCTGTAAATACAAATAGCAGATACTGTACATTCCATTACAGCAGTCCCATCATAGTTTAGGGCAACAAGTTTCTCCATGTAGTTAAACTCAGACATCTCAGAATTCACAAAGTCAAACAAAGACTGTGCATCTCGCCCACTTGACACATTAATGTGTCACAAGAAATGTTCCTGAATAAAGCCCTGATCATCCACATACCTGACGATGACGATAACTGATAACTGCAAGCAGACTGGTGGCACCACAGGTCGCAGGGTGGTGGGGCATTGTTTTCCCTCTAGGGCCTGGATTGTTTCCTTATTTGATAACCTAACCAGGAAAACTCTGGACCATATAGGGTATGAAGTGATTCATCCGTTTTATATGGGCTATGATGGGACCAGTTTTTCTAATCAGGTCACATGACTTTAAAAAACTCCTGGCTCTAGGGAGGATGAAAACCCTGTCAATCTGCAGCAACCTTGTACTTGTTCATATTCATTATATTTAGACTAGACTAACAGGGGGGTTTCCTCTACCCAGACACAGAGACAACAACTGATAGAGAATAGAACTCACAGGGCTGAGCTTGCTTTTTGCATGTTTGCATCATGCAGGCGTATGCAACTGTAGTCCTTCCAAAACATTTACTCATAGTCTATGTCATCACTATTATGTTGATTGATTAATTCCAGTTAATCATTTTGGATTGGAAAGGTGTAGGCAGCCTAGCCAAGTTTGAATATAAACCAAATTTGATCACATTCACATTTTCTCCTGACAAACAAATGGATTATAAATACATTATGTTACCATTTTTTTTTTACCATGACCAGATTAACAGGGTGCATAGGCTGTATGCAGCTGCTATTATTAGTAGCCTACAGCTGATCAGATTGAAAAAAAACGTTTCTTTTTCAGCATATCAGATCTCTAATGTTTAGGTCTAGCCAAGGCTGCTGCAACATTTATGTAATGAGTTTTTGCGTGTGTCTGTCCGGAGTGATTGATTATGTGTTGTCACCTTTGCTAAATAGATACCGGAGTAATGTGGAAAGCCTACTTCTGCACGAGCGAAAAAATGTGCTGCGTCAACCTCTCTTTTTAATCTCACTTTTAATGGATGATACGATGGAAGCGGTCAAATCATTCTGAATTGATTTCAACATCCCAGAGAAGGCAGTAGAAACTTCCGTATGCTCAGCAAGTAAAGCATCGTAACTGCAATTAACTATGTACGCTCCCTGTAGTTGCCCTTTTTAGCTGAATTTTCCCTCTCATCGTACCCCTAAGTGAAAGCCAGCTCTTGCTGATAAACTACTTGTGACCCTGTTTCTTCTTACCTTCTCGTTGTGTTGCGCAGTTTGAATATGCAGACGTTCGTCCATTACATGATCGATGTGGCTTTTTCCAAGAAGCTTGACTCTGATGTGGGCAATGAAAGGGGTTCTTCAACAAAATATGCACTACATTGTTGTTAGCATTAGCTAGCCATTCTGACGGAGAAAACTGAACTCTGGTAGCTAGCTAACGTTAGCACTTGCTACTTAAGTTGGCAAGGCAAATTGAAATAAATTGCACTAATTCTACACAAAAGTTCTAAAACCAGAAAACAATATATAATCTACTTCCTCCGTCTCCTGTAGTTTGAAGAAACTAATTTGAATTGAATAATATCCAAAGAATGCTGAACTATTACTCTCAATCTCTATCCATTATGTCAACAACTCACCAAGCTTCGCAACCCATAGAACCCCCATAATGCTCTGTGGCACAACCACAATACTCCACACTAGGTTCGTTCTCTGATCGTAATCCTATGATTGGATGGACAACATGTTAGTTCATATTGTAAAAGCTTTGATTGGTTGGAGGTCGTCCTCCAGAAGTGGTCATAATTACCATGTAGGCTATGGAAGGGGGTAAGGCCTACGAGCCTCCTAGGTTTTGTATCGAAGTCAATGTAGCCAGAAGATGGGAAATAGCTGTCCTCCAGCTACACCATGGTGCTATCCTACAATGTGTTGAGACTACTGTAGACCTTCAATGCAAAACAGTGTGTTTTAATCAGTTATTTGGTGACGTGAATATATTTAGTATAGTTTTATCTAAAAATAATAACTTTTTTTTTGTTTCATTATATTAAATTCTTCTGAAATTGACTGAGTAGGATGGTCCTCTCCTTCTACCCCTGAGGATCCTCCGCTGCAGTATATAGTATGGATGAATCTCAAACTGAACACTTGGCCTGTAATCCCTTTATCGAGTGGCAACTTGCTAATGTGTTCGACAGTGGTCACTCGGGTCTGCAAGTGGCAGATTTACATTCTGTATATCTTGGCTGAATTTTCCTAAACCAAGAGTCTGATGGGAGTTTTTATTCGGTTGAGGTATTAAGTCAGGTGTTATTTGTGTATATCAGTCCAGTCAGTTATTGATTTGTGGGCCTTCGAATGTAAACATTCTCAGTAGTATGAGTATGGAGTTAATGTGTGGGTATCCACATCAAAGCTACAGTAATCTCGTCCACCAGCCGTCTCTCTGTTTGAACCGTCTGGTTTCACAGCGCCTCAGAACGGGACTTGAATGGAATTCTATGGCAGGAGCGGACTAATCAACCTCTGCTTTCAATTGGCTGATCTCTCGGTTCATCACCATCTAGCATAACCCCCTGCATTGTAGACTTCAAAGTGCGAGCAGCGCAAGTGATTTAAACAAACATGTGAGTTCGGAAAATCTGCAAGTACACGTCTTAGAAATAGTTTTCACATATAAACTTTATATGCCCGAACTCAGAATCAATTGGGCTTCCCAAAAATAATACATTTTGATTAGCGTTTTTTGCCATCTAAAACAGCTGTAGCAGGCTTGCTCCCGCTCCCGCCTCAATGTTAACCTAACTCCTTTCAAGTCCAACTTTGAGGCAGAAGTGTTACCAGGCTCTATGTGCCTGCAATTTGAGCCTGAGGGTCAGGTTAGATGAAAGCAGATGTATCTGCCTTATGCCCGCTATTCTCTCTTCATCTCAACATATCAAGAGTTTAAAGTGATACGGATAGATACGGGGCAGCACATGAAAGTAACATGTTGAAAATAACATGATAGAAATTATTAAATTAATTGATCAATGTTAGATAGCCAAACCCCTGTCAAAAAACATCAGATGTCCTCTCACACATTTAAAAAAATGTGCACCTTTATCTGTTGCTTCTGGTGAAAAGCAATGACATTTCAGCCCTTATGGCTTTCGGAGGCATGAGAGCACCGTGACCACCGCCATAGCAGCTCTTTGTTCTGACCCCTAAGGAAGGGCTTGTGTCTGAGTCTCCTCTCTGATTCTCTGACACTGGGGGTTGGGAGGTGATGCTGTAGCAGGGCTAGAGGACAGGGCCTCTGTCAGTGCCTGCCATGAAGTCAGCCATCCTTCTCTCTCTCCTCTTTTCCATCACTCCATCCCTCTGAACAGCAGAGTGGGAATTAGTAGTACTGTAGGATCCCAGTCCCTATTCTCCCAAGCTATGTTCAAATACCCATACTAACATACTGTATGCTACATATTAAATGAGTATATACTACATTCTATGTACTATTAGTTATTTTTTCAGTGTACTGTAAGCAAACGGTCTCCTTTGAGTTGAGTGTACTAGCGCTTTGGCTGTCTACTGGAAGTTGATGCTGTTGCTATGCAACTTCTTGCTAGCTTGTTAGCATAACAAATTAATAGTTAGACATCTCACGACTTCATTAAAAATGTCCATTGAGAACGCACAACGACTATACCACATAGCTAAGCTAATAATGACATGAATAAACAAGTCAATAAATGTTTTCCTCCATCTGTATTTTATGTTTCCTGATTTGTGTTCATTCCTACAGTATGTTTAACCCTATATGGCTCAACTTGGCACGCGATGCATTGTATGCGGCGCGAGACAACTATGTGATAGTTAATATACTGGCAAGTTCAATGTAATAGTAGCCAACTAACGTTAGGTAGCTAGCTAACATACCGGTACATGCAAGCAACTGCTGTAATGATATGCTATGTGGGTCATAAAGACCTGTAGCATAGTTAACAAATTGTCAGTCAACATAATGTGTAACGTAACTTTAAAACAAATCTTTACTTTTTTATTACATTGCTCAACATTTTCTCAACATTTGTCCTAATACGTTAAAGCAATACATATTTGATATTTTTACTTACATTTGTATCCGCTCTCGTCGGACTTCGGCTGCATATTTTCTGCCATTTTCTTAAAATCTGAATATGTTGTGAAGCCACTCCCATTTTCAGAAGAATTGCATTATGGGCCCTAAAAGCACAGAAATAGTGTCCACCGCTTGTATACTTCGAATTTTGGCGAATGTAGTACGACATCCGGGAACTTTTGGCATGCTAAATATATCCATACAATGACCAATAAGCATACTGCATACTCAATTTAAATCACAAATAGAATGGTTAGTGCGGTTAGTATGAGTTTTAGAATACAGCTCCAGTCTCCTGTCTTCGGCATTCTTACACAGTGCAGGCTCCCCCTATATTAAGCAACGCTACTGATCAAGGGTTTAATTTACACCTGTAAAGGGTGTTTGTGTCACAATCAGACCTGCCAGATTGTCACCTTAAAAAGGGGATGCCATCCCTGGATCCAGAATCCTTTACCCATGGTTGCATTGATTTCCTCTAGTTACTGCAGGTCAGTGGAAGGAAATTGAATTGGAAATGTTAGGAAACAGGAGACTATTATTATTTTTTCCACCTCCTCGCCACATTTCAACAGACAGCAGAGAAACTAATGAGAATAGCAGTTACTGTCAGGACACACTTAACCTGTCTAGGATCAGCGTGGCGCTAGCGGCACACCCCCCCCCCCCCCACTGAAAAACCAGTGCCGCGAAATTCAAAAAAAATATTTTTTTAAAATATTTAACTTTCACACATTAAAGTCCAATACAGCTAATGAAAGACACAGATCTTATGAATCCAGTCAACATTTCCGATTTTTAAAATGTTTTACAGGGAAGACACAATATGTAAAGATGTACATCTATTACCTAAAAACACATTAGCATATTCCACCATCTTTTATTTGTCCACCAACACCAGTAGCCATCACCAATTCGGCTAAACTAAGATATTTATAGCCCCTAACCAACAAAAAAACTCATTAGATGACAGTCTGATAACATATTTATGGTATGGGATAGGTTTTGTTAGAAAAAAGTGCATATTTCAGGTATATGGCATAGTTTACAATTGCACCCACCATCACAAATGGACTAGAATAATTACAATGAGCAACGTGTTTACCTAACTACTAATCATCAAACATTTCGTAAAAATACACAGCATACACGAATCGAAAGACACAGATCCTGTGAATACAGACAATATTTCAGATTTTCTAAGTGTCTTACAGCGAAAACACAATAAATCGTTATATTAGCGTAGCACATAGCACATAGCAGCCCAGCATTGATTCTAGCCAAAGTGAGCGATAAAAGTCAACATCGCCAAAAGATATTAATTTTTTCACTAACCTTCTCAGAATTCTTCCGATGACACTCCTGTAACATCACATTACAACATGCATATACAGTTTGATCGAAAATGTTTATATTTAGCCACCAAAATCATGGTTAGACAATGTGAAATGTAGACAAGCTGGTAAAGAAAACGTCCTTGCGCCACTTAGACAGTGATCTACTCTTATACATAAATACTCATAAACGTGACTAAAAAATATAGGGTGGACAGGGATTGATAGACAATTTAATTCTTAATACAATTGCGTTATTACATTTTTTAATTTATCCTTACTTTTCAATACAGTTTGCGCCAAGCGAAGCTACGTCAAAAAACATGGCGTCCTAAGCCACTAAAATGTTTCGACAGAAACACGATTTATCATAATAAAAATGTCCTACCTTGAGCTGTTCTTCCATCAGTATCTTGGGCAAAGGATCCTTTCTTGGGAGAAATCGTCTTTTGGTGGAAAGCTGTCCTCTTGCCATGTGGAAATGTCAACTACGTTCGGGATGAACTGAAAAGCGTTCCCAACTTTTCACATCGTTGCAAAAATAAATGTCCCAAAATCGCACTAAACGGATATAAATTGCTATAAAACGCTTTAAATTAACTACTTTGTGATGTTTGTAACTCCTATAACGAGTGAAAAGATGACCGGAGAAATATAACAGGCTAAACTAATGCTTGGAACAGGAGAGGGTCGGTGTCTTCCACGCGCGTTACGCAGCAAGAAAAGACTTGCTAGCTAAAGGTTTTTTTCATTTGTAGTGCCTGTGAACGAGCAATCGAGCCCGTTGGAATCGTCATCACGTAAAGGCATCCAGGGGAAGACGTAAGAAGTGTCCGTATAGTCATAGCAACGACAGTGCCCGTTTAAATGACTTCAGAAAAGTGGCCAACGTTTCTCAAATCTGACTCCATGTCAGGGAAATTGCTGTAGAATGGGCTCTGTTCCACTTAGAGACAAAATTTCAACTCCTATAGAAACTATAGACTGTTTTCTATCCAATAATAATAATAATATGCATATTGTACGATCAAGGATTTTGTGGGAAGCCGTTTAAAAAATTAGCCACATTAGCATAAATAGTCTAAACAGCGCCCCCATCCCCAACAGGTTAAAAGACTGCTCTGACTTTGGCTTTTCTAATAACATCGTCCTCCAATGCGAAAGGTTACATTCACTCCTGTGGTTTTACAGCATATCATTATGCATTTATGAAAGCCTCTCTTTTCCCCCCTCCTGTCCTCATGGGGTTACAGTACAGTACCAAAATTTTTACAGAGAGAAAGAACATTGGGTGAAATTTTGCTGGATATCTTGCAGAGATATTTTACCTCAGGGATACGGGTGAGATATTAGTTTAATTGAGGGGTGAGGGAGGGTGTGGGTGTTTGTGTGTGTGTCTGTAAAGGGCAGAGGGGTATGTGAGGGGTGGGTATGGGGGGGCAGCGTACATGTTTTTTGGGGCATGAAAGTTTCATGACAGACTTTCCCCTGTCATGTGTTTTGGTAGTATGGTATACATACAGTACCAGTGAAACGTTTGGACACACCTACTCATTCCAGGGTTTTTCTTTATTTGTACTATTTTCTACATTGTAGAATAATAGTGAAGACATCAAACTATGAAATAACACATATGGAATCATGTAGTAACCAAAAAAGTGTTAATTAAAATCAAAATATATATTATATTTGAGATTTGTCAAAGTAGCCACCCTTTGCCTTGATGACAGCTTTGCGCAGCTTCTCTCAACCAGCTTCATGAGGTAGTCACATGGAATGCATTTCAATTAACAGGTGTGCCTTGTTAACCTGTCTAGGCAGAGGGTGCCGCTAGCGGCACTCCCCCCCCACCCCCACTGAAAAGGCAGAGCCGCGAAATTCAAAAAAAAATTTTTTTTTTAATATTTAACTTTCACACATTAAAGTCCAATACAGCTAATGAAAGACACAGATCTTGTGAATCCAGCCAACATGTCCGATTTTTAAAATGTTTTACAGGGAAGACACAATATGTAAAGATGTAAATCTATTAGCTAAAAACACATTAGCATAATCCACCATCTTTTATTTGTCCACCAACAACAGTAGCTATCACTAATTCGGCTAAACTAAGATATTTATAGCCCCTAACCAAGAAAAAAACTCATCAGATGACAGTCTGATAACATATTTATGGTATGGGATAGGTTTTGTTAGAAAAATGTGCATATTTCAGGTAGATGGCATAGGTTACAATTGCACCCACCGTCACAAATGGACTAGAATAACTACATAGAGCAACGTGTTTACCTACTTACTAATCATCAAACATTTCGTAAAAATACACAGCATACACTAATCGAAAGACACAGATCCTGTGAATACAGACAATATTTCAGATTTTCTAAGTGTCTTACAGCGAAAACACAATAAATCGTTATATTAGCATAGCACAGGTGCAAACATTACCCCAGCATTAATTCTAGCCAAAGTGAGCGATAACGTAAACATCGCCAAAATATATTATTTTTTCACTAACCTTCTCAGAATTCTTCAGATGACACCCCTGTAACATCACATTACAACATGCATATACAGTTTGTTCGAAAATGTACATATTTAGCCACCAAAATCATGGTTAGACAATGTGAAATGTAGCCCAGCTGGTGAGAAAATGTCCGTGCGCCATATTAGACAGTGATCTACTCTTATACATAAATACTCATAAACGTGACTAAAAAATATAGGGTGGACATCGATTGATAGACAATTTAATTCTTAATACAATCGCGGAATTACATTTTTTAAATTATCCTTACTTTTCAATACAGTTTGCGCCAAGCGAAGCTACGTCAAAAAACATGGCGTCCTAAGCCACTAACATTTTTCGACAGAAACACGATTTATCATAATAAAAATGTCCTACTTTGAGCTGTTCTTCCATCAGTATCTTGGGCAAAGGATCATTTCTTGGGTCTAATCGTCTTTTGGTGGAAAGCTGTCCTCTTGCCATGTGGAAATGCCAACTGCGTTCGGGATGAACTGGAAGCGTGCCCAGCGATTCACAGCGTTTCAGAAATAAATGTCCCAAAATCGCACTAAACGGATATAAATTGCTATAAACGCTTTAAATTAACTACCTTATGATGTTTTTAACTCCTATAACGAGTCTTAACATGACCGGAGAAAGATTACTCCCAACACTAATGCTTGGAACAGGTGCGGGTCGGTGTCCTCCACGCGCGTGACGCACCAAGAAAAGAGTTGCTAGCTACAGGGTTTTTTAATTTATAGTGCCTGTGAACGCGCAATCGACCCCATTCAAATCGTCATCACGTAAAGGCATCCAGGGGAAGACGTAAGCAGTGTCTGTATACTCATAGCAATAACAGTGGCCTTTTAACTGACTCCAGATCAGGGGCCAACATTTCTGAAATCTGACTCCATGTCAGGGAAATTGCTGTAGAATGGGTTCTGTTCCACTTAGAGACAAAATTTCAACTCCTATAGAAACTATAGACTGTTTTCTATCCAATAATAATAATAATATGCATATTGTACGATCAAGAATTTTGTGGGAAGCCGTTTCAAAAATTACACGATTAGCATAAATAGTGACAACAGCGCCCCCAGCCTCTTAATTTGTGTAATTTCTTTCCTTAATGCGTTTGAACCAATCAGTTGTGTTGTGACATGGTAGTGGTTGTATACAGAAAATATCACTATTTGGTAAAAGACCAAGTCCATTTTATGGCAAGAACAGCTCAAATAAGCAAAGAGAAACGACAGTCCATCATAACTTAAAGGCATGAAGGTCAGTCAATGCGTAAAATTTCAAGAACTTTGAAAGTTTTTTCAAGTGCAGTCGCAAAACCCATCAAGCGCTATGATGAAACTGGCTCTCATGAGGATTGCCACAGGAAAGGAAGACCCAGAGTTACTTCTGTTGCAGAGGATAAGTTCATTAGAGTTAACTACACCTCAGATTTCAGCCCAAATAAATGCTTCACAGAGTTCAAGTAACAGACACATGTCAACGTCAACTGTTCAGAGGAGACTACGTGATTCAGGCCTTCATGGTTGAATTGCTGCAAAGAAAGCACTACTAAATTACAACAATAATAAGAAGAGACTTGCTTGGGCCAAGAAACACGAGCAATGGACATTAGACCAGTGGAAATCTGTCCTTTGGTCTGGAGTGCAAATTGGAGATTTTTGGTTTCAACCGCAGTGTCTTTGTGAGACGCTGAGTAGGTGAATGGATGATCTCCTGTATGTGTGGTTCCCACCGTGAAACATGGAGGAGGAGGTGTGATGGTGTGGGGGTGCTTTGCTGGTGACACTGTCAGTGATTTATTTAGAATTCAAGGCACACTTATGGCAACCACAACATTCTGCAGCGATACACCATCTCATCTGGTTTGCTCTTAGTGGGACCATCATTTATTTTTCAACAGGACAATGACCCAAAACACACCTCCAGACTGTGTAAGGGCTATTTGAACAAGAAGAGTGATGGAGTGCTGCATCAGATGACCTGGCCTCCACAATCACCCGAACCTCAACCCAATTGAGATGGTTTGGGATTAGTTGGACAACAGAGTGAAGGAAAAGCAGCCTACAAGGGCTCAGCATATGTGGGAACTCCTTCAAGACTGTTGGAAAAGCATTCCTCATGAAGCTGGTTGAGAAAATGCCAAGAGTGTGTAAAGCTGTCATCAAGGCAAAGGGTGGCTACTTTGAAGAATCTAAAATCTAAAATATATTTTGATATGTTTAACACTTTTTTTGGTTACTACATGATTCAATATGTGTTATTTCATAGTTTTGATGTATTCACTATTATTCTACAATGGTCAAAAAAAGTAAAAACAAAGAAAAACCCTTGAGTGAGAAGGTGTGTCCAAACTTTTGACTGGTATTGTACATGATTGAGACCTGGATAAATGGCTGCAATAACAGCTTATAATTTTAAATGCATTAATGACTTAGATAAATAATTGTTCGTATACTTGAAAGTTGTGTACTGAATCCATTTCCAATAAGTATTTGAAAATACTTTTGAAACCTACTTTAGGCCAAGTCCTGATATGAGTGTGTTGTTATTTTCTGGGATAAAACTGGCACATTCTCCTCCCATAGGTTACTGGATTAACCAGTAAAGTATTTTATGAATTAATTACAACACAGAGAATTGCTTGTTCAGTGCTGAACAAACTAAAATAGCTTTTTAAATTATTGTTGTTAGGCCCAGTTCAGTTGAATTTTTTGATGAAAGTTTCAGAAATTAATGTGAGTTTGATAAAAAATGTAACAAAATATTCTCAACTGAATGTTTGAAATATGCATTGTTGAGTCTGAGAATCAATCATTGTCAGCAGTCTAGGAATGTCACATTAATATTTTATTCAACACTGTGAGTCACACATAGAGGTCAACATGACATAATTAATATGGAACAGAAATTACATAAATGTTTTTGGGGTGGGCTCAAGTTTCATTGTAATAAGCTATAACATTAAAATATGAATGCCTTTATATATTTTGAAATAATCTTCTTAGAAGCTATAATATACTAGTGTAATATGCAGTTTGTCAAATGTGTACTATAAAATATAAGCAAAAGCACTATAAATCTGTATTATTACATCTAGCTGAGACTATATGCCCCCCATGACTACATGCATCATCACTAGGTTAGAACAGGTGCCATAGGAATCCAGCTGTGACACAGCTCCAGTACTGCAGATTGTTGTTACAAGTACCCTTGAGAAGTACATATCCTTCCACTCTATTCTCTGTTTCTCATTGTAAACCCCATTAGTGATGATAATTCAACTCTTACTGCTTTCATTGGCTTTTACAGCATGTTGAGCAATGCTGGGTATAGTAGCGTAGCAACAGTAACTATGGGAATAGGACACCATGGAGAGGTCAATGGGATGGCCTTAAAGGTGCAATATGCAGAAATTGCTCCGCCATTTCCTGGTTTCTAAAATCCTAACAGTTCGCCTAATTTCAGTTTATGTGACAAAATAAGAGTAGAGAATCATTGTACCATCTAAACCGCTGTGAAATATATTTTCAATAACAACAAATATTGTATTTTCAGCTGTTTGAAGCTGGTGTACAAAACCAAAGTAATAGATGCAAAAACAAAACTTAAGGGAAGCATAGCAATCCGCACGTAGAACAGATCTAACACTTAGACTTGCTTTCAATCAGAATGACAGATCTATAACTCACATTTCTATGTGAATTTGGTCAGGTCTCCTAAAAAGCTAAACATTGCAGCTTTAACTTGCCCTCTTTGTGCCAGTACTCATACACCCTGCTGAAAAAAGCAGCATAGACCAGCATACATTTCAAACTGGTCTATGCTGATCCATGCTGGTTTATGCTGGTCCATGCTGGTGTATGATGGTCAGTGCTGGTCTGATGCTGGTCAAGCTAGTCGGACCAGCATAGTCTAACTGGTTCTGCTGGCCGACCAGCATAGTCTAACTGGTTCTGCTGGCCGACCAGCATGGTCTAGCTGGTTATGCTGGCTGATCAGCATGGTCTAGCTGGTTATGCTGGCTGATCAGCATGGTCTAGCTGGCTATGCTGGCTGACCAGCATGGTCTAGCTGGTCAAGCTGGTCTGACCTGCACGGTCTAGCTGGTTATGCTACCATTACCTGCCTTCATTGTGTTTTTGCTAGGGATCAGCATCCGCTGTGTTTTTGCTGGTGACCAGCCTTCGCTGTGTTTTGGCCACTGGTGACCAGTATAAGCTAAAACAAAACCAGCACCAAGTCACATTATGCTGGCTTGCAAAGTGATGTTTAAATCCTATGGGAATCAAGCCAGAGTGGATTCCCACAATCTGCATTCAGAATGACTGCCAGGGTTAGAAAGAGTAATGAACGAGACTACTTAAACCATCTCAACTGCAACAACCATTTCAGTAACGGGTACAATTCGATTAGTTTAAAAAAGTGTATGTTATTTATCTTTGTGTAGCATGAAAGGTTTTGTACTCATTGCAAAATGTGTTGAATAGCACAAGATTATCTATAATTTTTCTCTCTGCCCCATAACATGTTATTATGATTATGTTATCTGGTTTAGGGATGGCTGACGTGACCACAAATTCACTGGCGTTGCCCTGCACATATTTTGTTTGCGTTTTGATATAATTGTTTTATATTTTACGAATGATTTTGAAACCCTGCTCAGATGAAACTTCTCTCCTGGATGTAACAGATGATCAGTCCCTAGCTCCCATCCTCACCAGAGGTACTCCTGGCTGGCTGAGTTAGTTCTGTATAGCCTATTTGAGCCAATGCAAACCCAACACTATTTAGGATGTCTAGTTTATTTGGTATACCGACTCGCTTTTTAAAGAAATCCTGAAAACACTGCAAAGCAATTGTGGTCCCACAATGGACCATGTTTCTAGTATCTGTAGCTATCCAGGGCTTACAAAAAAAATTGAGGCATAACTACTAGACATTTACAAAATTGCATTTATTTCACCTTTCATGCTACACAAACATAAACAGCATACGTGTTTCTAAACTAATCCAATCTGTTAGTTGGATTTATTGCACCAGTTACTGAAATGATTGTTCCAGTTTAGATGGTTTAGGTAGTCTCATTAATGTATCTTTCTAACCCTGGCAGTCATTGTGAATGCAGATTGTGGGGGAATACAAGTTAATAAAACATTTTGATATCCCCAGTCAGGCTGGATTCCAATAGGAATTATGCATCACTTTGCAAGCCAGCATAATGTGATTTGATGCTGGTTTTGCGGGTGACCAGCTTGAGTCAAAAAAAAACAAAGGTTGGTCACCAGCGAAAACACAACGAAGGCTGGTCTCCAGCGAAAGCACGATGAAGGCTGGTCTCCAGCAAAAACACAACGAAAGCTGGTCTCCAGCGAAAACACGATGAAGGCTGGTCTCCAGCAAAAACACAACGAAGGCTGGTCTCCAGCAAAAACACAACGAAGGCTGGTCTCCAGCAAAAACACAACGAAGGCTGGTCTCCAGTAAAAACACAATGAAGGCTGGTCTCCAACAAAAACACAATGAAGGCTGGTCTCCAGCAAAAACACAATGAAGGCTGGTCTCCAGAGAAACACAATGAAGGCTGGTCTCCAGTAAAAACACAATGAAGGCTGGTCTCCAGGGAAAACATGATGAAGGCTGGTCTCCAGCAAAAACACAATGAAGGCTGGTCTCCAGCAAAAACACAATGAAGGCTGGTCTCCAGGGAAAACATGATGAAGGCTGGTCTCCAGAGAAACACAATGAAGGCTGGTCTCCAGCAAAAACACAATGAAGGCTGGTCTCCAGTAGAAACACAATGAAGGCTGGTCTCCAGGGAAAACATGATGAAGGCTGGTCTCCAGAGAAACACAATGAAGGCTGGTCTCCAGTAAAAACACAATGAAGGCTGGTCATCCGCAAAAACACAACAAAGGGTGGTCTCCAGCGAAAACAAAACGAAGGCAACACCTTGCTGGTCTATGCTGTTTTTTTCAGCAGGGCAGTGATTATTTGAATCTGAAAACATCCATAACTGCAGTATGACGCCCAAACGGCAAAAGCATTTTCTGCTCTATTGGAGCAATATTTAGTTTGACTGATGCAATGCACTGATATGCTGATACCTAATGTAAGGCTATTTGATCAAATAGACTCTGATGTGAACAGGATAACCTATTCATTACAGTATGTAGAGATGGTTGTTTGAGATGGAATGTTACTGAGTGAAAATACCAATGTAGATTGGATTTGAGCCTTCAATTAAATAATAAATGTTGGTTTTGTGATACACTTGCTATAATGTTGAAATCAGCGTTGCAATACACATATCACTTTGCACTGAAGTGATGAAACACTGAAAAGAGAAGGTCGGCACACTGTATATTGCTCCCACATCGACAACTGCGGGCATTTACAATTTTTCACACCAGCTATATGTCACAGGAAACAATAGGGGTCATACACTGTGCAATAACAAGCCTTAGGGCTGAAGAAGACAGCCATAAGACTGTTAAATGATTGACCAAATAGCTACCCGGACTACCTGTATTGACGCTGGCTGCCGTTTTACCGGAATCCTAACCAATTGTGCTATTGTGTGTGTTTTTTTCGCGTTATTTGTTACTTATTTTGTACATAATGTTTCTCTTGTGACCGAAAAGAGCTTCTGGATATCAGGACAGTGATTATTCACCTCGTACTGGACAAAGACTTTTTCTCTAACGAGTCGGACACAAAGGATTTACTTCAGACACCTGACAAGGCTCAAATCCCCATCATTCGCATGAGAAAGAGACGGAGCAACGATCATCAATATACTACCAACGGGACATTAAAAACTGTAATATCTTATGTTTCACCGAGTCGTGGCTGAACGACATGGACAACATACAGCTGGCGGGTTTTACGCTGCATAAAACAGCTGCCCCAGGTAAGAGTATCTCATGATAAGCTGTAGACCACACTATATACCAAGAGAGTTTCCATCTATATTTTTCAAAGCTGTCTATTTACCACCACAGAATGATGCTGGCACTAAGACCACACTCAATGAGCTGTATAAGGCCATAAGCAAACAGGAAAACGCTCATCCAGAGGCAGAGCTCCAAGTGGCCGGATACTTTAATGCAGGGAAACTTAAATCCGTTTTACCTCATTTTGACCAGCATGTTAAATGTGCAACCACAGGAAAAAAAACTCAAGACCATCTTTACTCCACACACAGAGACGTGTACAAAGCTCTTCCTCGCCCTCCTTTTGGCAAATCTGACCATAATTCTATCCTCCTGATACCTGCTTACAAGCTCCAGTGAATCGGTCAATAAAGAAGTGGTCAGATGATGCAGATGCTAAGATACAGGACTGTTTCACTAGCACAAACTGGAATATGTTCCAGAATTTTTCCGATAGCATTGGGGAGTACACCAGATCAGTCCCTGGCTTCATCAATAAGTGCATCGATGACGTCGTCCCCGCAGTGACCATACGTACATACCCCAACCAGAAGCCATCGATTACAGGCAACATCCGCACTGAGCTAAAGGGTAGAGCTTCCACTTTCAACAAGCGGGACTCTAACCCAGACGCTTATAAGGGCTAGGCCCGCCGATGAACCATCAAACAGGCAATGCATCGATACAGGACTAAGATTGAATCCTACTACACCGGCTCTGACGCTCATCGGTGTGGCAGGGCTTGCAAACTATTACAGACTACATCGGGAAGCACAGCCTCACGGCTTCCCAGTGACACGAGTCTACCAGACAAGCTAAATTACTTCTATGCTCGCTTCGAGGCAAGCAACCCTGAAGCATGCATGAGAGCATCAGCTGTTCTGGATGACTGTGTGATTACGCTTTCCGTAGCTGATGTGAGAAAGAGCTTTAAACAGGTCAACACTCGTAAGACCGCAGGGCCAGATGGATTACAAGGACGTGTAATACTAACATGTTTCATGCAGACCACCAAAGTCCCTGTGCTCAAGAACACTAAGGTACCTTGCCTAAATGACTACCGACCCGTAGAGCTCACATATGAAAGATTGGTCATGGCTCCCATCAACACCATTATCCCAGAAATCTTAGACCCACTCTAATTTGTATACTGCCCCAACAGATCCACAGATGTTGCAATCTCTATTGCACTCCACACTGCCCTTTCCCACCTGGACAAAAGGAACACCTACGTGAGAATGCTATTCATTGACTACAGCTCAGCTTTCAACACCATAGTGCACACAAAGCTCATCACTAAGCTAAGGACCCTGGGACTAAACACCTCCTTCTGCAACTAGATCCTGGACTTCCTGACGGGCAGCCACCAAGTGGTAAGGGTAGGTAACAATACATCTGGCCCGCTGATCCTCAACACGGGGGCCCCTCAGGGGTGCGTGCTCAGTCCCCTCCTGTACTCCCTGTTCACCCATGACTGCATGGCCAGGCATGACTCCAACACCATCATTAAGTCTTCCGACAACACAACAGTGGTAGGCCTGATCACCGACAATGATGAGACAGCCTATATGGAGGAAGTAGAGACCTGGCCGTGTGGTGCCAGGATAACAACCTCTCCCTCAACGTGATCAAGACAAAGGAGATGATTGTGGACTACAGGAAAAGGAGGACCGAGCACGTCCCCATTCTCATTGGCGGGACTGTAGTGGAGCAGGTTGAGAGCTTCAAGTTCCTTGGGTCCACATCACCAACAAACTAACATGGTCCAAACACACCAAGGCATTAGTGAAGAGGGCAAAACAAAGCCTATTCCCCTTCAGGAGACTGAAAAGATTTGTAATGGGTCCTCAGTTCCTCAAAAAGTTCTACAACTGCACCATTGAGAGCATACTGACTGGTTGCATCACTGCCTGGTATGGCAACTGCTCGGCCTCCGACCGCAAGGCACTACAGAGCGTAGTGCGTACGGCCCAGTACATCACTGAGGCCTAGCTTCCTGCCATCCAGGACCTCTATACCAGGCGGTGTCAGAGGAAGGCCCTAAAAAGACTTCAGCCACCTTAATCATACACTGTTCTCTCTGCTACCGCACGGCAAGCGTTACCTGGATCACCATGTTTAGGTCCAAAAGGCTTCTTAAACAACTTCTATCCCCTTAGCCATAAGTCTCCTGAACAGCTAATCAAATGGCTACCTGGACTGTTTGCATTTCCTAATATTGAGTGGCAAAAGCTTTCCACAGGGATGCTGGCCCATTTTGACGCCAATACTTCACACAGTTGTGTCAAGTTGGTTGGATGTCTTTTGGGTTGTGGACCATTCTTGATACACACAATAAATTGTTGAGCGTGAAAACCCCAGCTGTGTTGCAGTTCTTGACACAAACCAGTGCGCCTGGCACCTACTACCATACCCCGTTCAAAGGCACTTAAATATTTTGTGTTGCCCATTAACCCTCTGAATGGCACACAGACAATCCATGTCTCAATTGTCTCAAGGCTTAAAACAATTTTTTTAACCTATCTCCTCCCCTTCATTTACACTGATTGATTTACACTGTTTAAGTCTAATCAAATGAACCATTGCATTTCTGTTCAAAATTTTGTATCAAGACTGCCCAAATATGCCTAATTTGTTTACTCTCCTCAAACAATACCATGGTATTCTTTCACTGTAATAGCTACTGTACATTTGACAGTGCAGTTAGATAAACAAGCATTTAAGCTTTCTGCCAATATCAGATATGTCTTTGTCCTGAGAAATTGTCTTGTTACTTACAACCTCATGCTAATCGCATTAACCTACGTTAGCTCAAACGTCCTGTGTAAGGGACACCGATAACAAGCGCCATCAATAAAGGATCATAGCTTTCACCTGGATTCACCTGGTCAGTTGATGTCTTGGAAAGAGCAGGTGTTCTTAATGTGTTGTGCACTCAGTGTATATAGTTGTTTATGAAGCATGTGACAAATAATGTTTGATTTGATTTTGAAGAGCTCCAGCCTCTCACTTCTCCTACCCCCCCTTTCCCTCTTTCTACCATCTCTCCTCTCCCTCCCCCACTTCCCCTCATCTCTCCTTTCCTCCGCTCCTCTCCTTATCTCCCCTCTTCTCTCTAACCCCTCCATCTCCCCTTCTTTTTCTCCCTCCCTTCCTCACTCCCCCTCTCTCTGTATGTGTATTTTATGGAGGGCTGAAGTCTCCACAACGCCAGCTCTCCAGGGACCCTTAATTGTCAAGTGTGTACAGTTACTAATCAGCACCTGAGCGACTGCCCTTTGAAATGATGAATTGACTAAACTAATTTCAGATAATCCTTCACATTACTGAGCCACGCTGACACCACCAATTGATATTTGAAATACAGACGCCCCCACTTCTGCATTCTGTCAGTCATTTCAATACGGACCCAACCTTGCGAAAGAGGTGGCATGGTTAATAAACAGCTGACAGTGCTCTATGGAAGATTAGAAGTATTACAGTGTATGTACTCATTTAGATGCACACACACACTCCACAGTCACGCACACATAAGGTATGGACCAGCATGCACAGACACACAAACACTAATGGATTCATTTGAAAGGCCAGGGTTAAGTCTGCTGGGCATGTGCTCTTAAAAGTTCATACTTCTAAGAGGTTTACATTTAAAAAAATCCTATTTCTGTTTTGATGCAAACCTTTCCCCCCCAAAGCTGTATAATCTGTTTCGTCAACACTGTCCTCTCCTGGAGATTATGGTTGGGAGGCCGTTGTGGAAGTGTAAAGTACAGCTTGTTGTTGGCTGTAATATGAAAAATTTAACCGATCATCTCGACATCACTGAACCAGAAGCACAGAAGTAAGTGACAAAAACAACCAAGACAGAACAGAGCTGAATCTCAGGTGTCTGTCTGTCTACCTGTCTGTCTAATACTGCGTTTGCAGTCAGTCAAAGTTAAATTACCTGAAAAGTTTGCAGAGCTAATGGCTTAACTGAACAGGGAAAGTTCAGCTTTCTAATTAATCTAGTGCAGGTGTCTAATTACCAGAATTTCCTTACCATTACATCATCTTTACAGTATGATTAAGGAGCAGGCTTCCAGGTCTGAGAGAGAATGGAGCAGAATATCAGCTCTTTGATTAACTCTACAGCCGAACTGTAGAGATACCAAACTTAACATATTAATCAGGCCAGCTTTTTTCCCTGTCATTCTCAGATAAAACCCCTCTAATTAGGAACTGGTAGAGGAGAGATTGAGATGTGTAAATTATTATCCTGAACTGGAGGGGAAACAGAGAGAGGCTTCACAGTGGATAGAAGAGAGGAAGAGGGAAGCTTTTCTGTTGTCAGAAAATGTCAGTCAGCGATGCAGGAAAGAGCTTCCTGGTAGACAACCATGTGGTGGGAGCCCAGTTCCCCTCTTCCCTGCATGCATTTTTCATCACATGTTTGCTTTTTATACTATTTAGCTTTTTCCTTCGGTCTCAAGTTCCATATGGTGCTGACATAGCGCTTCTCTCTGTTCTCCCTCGCACACAAAGCCCTCTGGTGCTCAGAGTACTGGAGCTGGGAGCAGGTCTGGGTGCATTCAGGGGGTCACGTGCACACGCTTGCCAGCCTCACTGCACACACCATGGCATCACATGCATACGGCTGGGCCAAGAGAGTGCATAAAAGATGCAATTTAGGTTTGTCTTGGCACCCAATGGTGAAGCTGGAGAGAATGGGCTGGCTCTTATTCCTTCCTGAGCTGGGATTTAGATCTCATTTTGTTTTGGCCCTGAGGGACTGACTGGGTGAGATCACTGGAATTCAAAAAGGTCAGAGATAATTAAAATGCTTATTGTTCATTGGCCTAACAGCAAATTCAAAGTGACCATCAGGCTAGATTTGTAACGGGACAGATTGGAATGGAAACAACTGATTGGATTTGTGGTTCTTCTCCTAGCTACTGCTATTATTTACCTGACAAGATACACAATTATACTATGTTTGATGAAGCCAAATACATCAAATTTGGTTAACACATTCTGCATGTCCAGTCATACTTGAGACAGATGTAGCTGTGTGGTTCAGCGGTTTTATCGACAGCGTACTAAATGCTGTACACACAGGTCCTTGTCTGTACATACAGGTCCTTGTCTGTACATACAGGTCCTTGTCTGTACACACAGGTCCTTGTCTGTACACACAGGTCCTTGTCTGTACACACAGGTCCTTGTCTGTACACACAGGTTCTTGTCTGTACACACAGGTCCTTGTCTGTACACACAGGTCCTTGTCTGTACACACAGGTCCTTGTCTGTGCACACAGGTCCTTGTCTGTGCACACAGGTCCTTGTCTGTACACACAGGTCCTTGTCTGTGTACACAGATCCTTGTCTGTACACACAGGTCCTTGTCTGTACACACAGGTCCTTGTCTGTGCACACAGGTCCTTGTCTGTGCACGCAGGTCCTTGTCTGTACACGCAGGTCCTTGTCTGTGTACACAGATCCTTGTCTGTACACACAGGTCCTTGTCTGTACACACAGGTCCTTGTCTGTACACACCAGTCCTTGTCTGTACACACAGGTCCTTGTCTGTACACGCAGGTCCTTGTCTGTACACACAGGTCCTTGTCTGTGCACACAGGTCCTTGTCTGTACACACAGGTCCTTGTCTGTACACACAGGTCCTTGTCTGTACACACAGGTCCTTGTCTGTACACACAGGTCCTTGTCTGTGCACACAGGTCCTTGTCTGTACACACAGGTCCTTGTCTGTACAAACAGGTCCTTGTCTGTACACACAGGTCCTTGTCTGTGCACACAGGTCCTTGTCTGTACACACAGGTCCTTGTCTGTACACACAGGTCCTTGTCTGTACACACAGGTCCTTGTCTGTACACACAGGTCCTTGTCTGTACACACAGGTCCTTGTCTGTACACACAGGTCCTTGTCTGTGCACACAGGTCCTTGTCTGTACACACAGGTCCTTGTCTGTACACACAGGTCCTTGTCTGTGCACACACGAATACTAGAGGATGATATGATGATATCACAATGTGATCAAACCAATATAGAAGGTAGAATAGATATACAATTCCACCCGTCTTCTTGATGTTTTGCTCGATATATAGATAGTTATTTTATTAGACATCAAGCAAAGTACCCTGAAAACAAAAACAAATGGAGCTGTCAAGACAGTGGGGAGGAGGCAGGGGAGGAGAGGGGAGAGGAGGGGGGAGGAAGGAAGGATGTGCTGGCCATCCATTTTTAGTAAGAGCTCAGGGTAAGGGCAGGGCCGCAATGCTGGGGTCTAGGTTCTCCCCCCAGATGAAGGCAGAAAATAGCCCCCTCCAAACAGACCTAGGCACAGTGGGAAGAGTCTAATATGGAGAGGGAGGGGGCACATCGGATGAGGTTCGGGCCTGTGGAGCATGCAGTTTCCCCTTAGTAGGGTGAGAGGCATTGGCATGAGATTTAGCAGTGTAACGTGTTCAGTACCAAACAGTTGATGTACGGTAAAAGAGCTTTTCTTATTGGCTTTGATGCGAAGAAGAAAAGGGATCTTGTTCAATGTTAAGTTGATTACTGTATAGACGTACTGCTGCTTTGTTCTTATTCATGTAGTTGGCTGGAACGTATATACGAAGCATGCAACGCGCTCAGAGAAAACACCCAGCTGTATAGCATTTGTTCAAAATACTCCTATGGAATCAATAACAATTCATGTGGAATCGCAAAAAAAATATCAATGACAAGCTTTAAGGTTTATGTATTTATTGATGTATTTGTGGCTTTACCTTATACATAATTTGTTGCCCTCATAACTGTTAACACTGCAGTTCTGGAGAGTACAGGTACAGTATATTACAGCCAGGCAGGCAGCAGGCATGCTAACTCGCCCTCTCTGAGATTACTGAATGAATATGGATAAGGGAATACATCCAAAAGGGAGATGGTGTATAATGTATATGGAAACTCCACCTTCGCCTAGGTCTCCATGGGGCTCTGGGGTTAGTGTCGTGGTCAACCCTGCTCGCCCACCCTACTCCCACACAGGGTGGGGATGGTTGACATGCCCGGGTGGCCTATAAGAGTCTTTTATCCATTGCCAGCAAAGTCATCTGCCAGCTCAGTCCACTCCTCTCCCTCACAAAGCTGCACAGGGATATAACTTATTCTCGTACATCCTCACTTCTCTGCCATGGCCTCTCTCTTCTAAGCCTCCTCCTTTCCTTTTTTTCTCTCTGTCTCTCCCCATCTTTCTCATTATCTCGCTCCTTCTCTCTATTTCACTCCCTTTCTGGAATCAAAGTGCCTTTGTACCAAAGTCTGTGTATGTCTTGGTTTGTGGTCGTCTGAGGTGAGAGGAGCAGCTAGCTCCCAGACGAGATAGGGTGGGTTTTTGTCTTCCCCTTTAATGCAGATAGTGAGGGCAGGATATCACGTGTGTAACAGTCGTCTGTTGAAGAAGGTGTGGACCAAAGCGCAGCGTGGTAAGTGTTCATGTTTTTTTATTAAAACTGAACAGTGATACAAAATAAACAAAAATAGAACAACACGAAAACAGTTCTGTCTGGTGCAGACACAAAACAGAAAACAACTACCCACAAAAACCATGTGGGAAAAAGCTACCTAAGTATGGTTCTCAATCAGAGACAACGATAGACAGCTGCCTCTGATTGAGAACCACACCCGGCCAAACAACAAAGAAATACAAAACATAGAAAATGAACACAGAATGCCCACCCAAATCACACCCTGACCAAACCAAAATAGAGACATAAAAAGCTCTCTACGGTCAGGGCGTGACAGTACCCCGCACCCCAAACGTGCGGACTCCGGCCGCAAAACCTGAACCTATAGGGGAGGGTCTGGGTGGGCATTTCACCGCGGTGGCGGCTCTGGTGCGGGACCCTCGCCGCCGACCTCGGAGTGAGGACCCTCGTAGCGGGGGCCAGACTGGAGGGCGCCTCTGGAGGCTCCGGACTGGAGGGCGCCTCTGGAGGCCTCCGACTGGAGGGCGACTCTGGAGGCGCCGGGCTGGAGGCAGTCTCTGGAGGCGCCGGGCTGGAGGACGTCTCTGGAGGCACCGGGCTGGAGGCCGTCTCTGGAGGCGCCGGGCGTCTCTGGAGGCCCCGTGCTGGAGACAGTCTCTGGAGGCGCCGGGCTGGAGGCCGCCTCTGGAGGCGCCGGGCTGGAGGCCGTCTCTGGAGGCTCCTGACTGAGCGCAGGCACAGGACTCATCAGGCTGGGGATACACACAGGAGACCTGGCTCAAGGAGCAGGCACAGGACTCACCAGGTTGAGGAGACATACCGGAGGCCTCTTCCTTGGCCGAGGCACTGGATACTCTGGGCCGTGGAGGCGCACTGGCGGTCTCGAGCGCAGAGCTGGCACCACCCGTTCTGGCTGGATGCCCACTTCCACCCGGCAAATGCAGGACACTGGAACCGAGCACACTGGCCTGTGAATTCTCGGCCGAGACACAGTGCACATGACCCTATAGCACGAGGCCTGACCAGTCACATGCTCGCCACGGTAAGCACGGGGAGTTGGCTCAGGTCTCCAACCTGACTCTGCCACACGCCCCGTGTGCCACCCCCAAAAAACATTGGGGCCGCCTCTCGGGCTTCCTTGCCAGCCGTGTTCCCGTGTAATCCTTGGCACCTTTCCTAGCTGCCTCCACCTTCCTGGCTGCCTCCACCGGTTCCCATGGGAGGCGATCCCTTCCAGCCAGGACTCCTCCCATGTGTAGGATCCCTTGCCGTCTAGGATGTCCTCCCATGTCCAGTCCTCTCTTCCACGCTGCTTGGTCCTTTGGTGGTGGGTAGTTCTGTAACGGTCGTCTGTTGAAGAAGGTGTGGACCAAAGCGCAGCGTGGTAAGTGTTCATGCTTTTTTTATTAAAACTGAACACTGAGACAAAATAACCAAAAATAGAACAACACGAAAACAGTTCTGTCTAGTGCAGACACAAAACAGAAAACAACTACCCACAAAAACCATGTGGGAAAAAGCTACCTAAGTATGGTTCTCAATCAGAGACAACGATAGACAGCTGCCTCTGATTGAGAACCACACAACAAACCAAACAACAAAGAAATATAAAACATAGAAAATGAACATAGAATGCCCACCCAAATCACACCCTGACCAAACCAAAATAGAGACATAAAAAGCTCTCTACGGTCAGGGCGAGACAACGTGTATAATGCCTGTTTGGGTTGGCTCTTTAATAAAGTTGGTTTTCTCTTGCTGTAGTCAATTTTGACCTTTGTGGAAAAAATAAGTTAATTACTTGAGAATAACCACTGCATGAAGGTAACTCATTAGCAATCCAAGATCATCACAAGGTACAATTAGAGATATCCAGAGAATGGGATAGAGAGGAAGAGTGTAAAAAAAAAGAAAAAAGAAAGAGAGTGAGATAAAGAGTAAAGAGAAAAAGAGAGGGTGTTAAAGAGAACAAGCAGGTTCAGAAGGAGAGCTGGAGACTGGGGTGAGAAGGGAGGAGGGATGAGGTGGAGGAGGGATGAGAAGGGAGGAGGGGGGAGGGAGGAGGAGGAATAGGTGTGAGTAGGTAGAATGGGTGAGGGTTGAGGAGGGGTGAGAAGGGAGGAGGGGTGAGGTGGAGCGGGATGAGGGGTGAGAGGGAGGAGGTAGTGAGGGGTGAGGGGGAGGAGGGAGGAGTAGGGAGGAGAATGGAGGAGGGGTGTGAAGGGAGGAGAGTTGAGTAGGGAGGAGGGGTGAGGGGGGGTGAGAAGGGAGGAGGGGTGAGGGGGGTGAGAAGGGAGGAGGGGGGAGGGAGGAGGAGGAATAGGTGTGAGTAGGTAGAAGGGGTGAGGGGGAGGAGGGGTGAGAAGGGAGGAGGGATGAGGTGGAGGGGGAGGAGGGGTGAGAGGGAGGAGGTAGTGAGAGGAGGGAGGAGGGAGGAGTAGGGAGGAGAATGGAGGAGGGGTGTGAAGGGAGGAGAGTTGAGTAGGGAGGAGGGGTGAGGGGGGGTGAGAAGGGAGGAGGGGTGAGGGGAAGGCGGGGATGGGGGAGGATGGGGAGGAGGGGTGAGAAGGGAGAGGGGTTGAGGGGGATGCGGGGATGGGGGAGGATGGGGAGGAGGGGTGAGAAGGGAGGGGGGTTGAGGGAGAGAAGGGGTGAGAAGGGAGGAGGAGTGAGAAGAGAGGGGGAATGGGTGGAGGGGTGAGATTGGGAGGGGGGATGGGGGGGGGGGGTGAGGGTGTGCCCAGCATTACTTTCATGAATCAGTGTCAGTCTACCGATGAGAAAATAATTAAGTAACAGGCTGGAGCAGTGTGTTAAATGCAGCCAAATGTAGGGCCTGATATTGTACAGAAAAATGGAGCCAGGATATATAATAGAAGCACCAGTAAATAGAATGGAAAAAAATCCATATCATAACTGATGCCAGAATGCCCTTCCAATGGCATTATGAAGGCAGACAATATATATAGCACTGCAATATTGTAAATGTTTATATAGAGTACGTATAGACGTTGCACAGCAGTTCCAGGATTTATGAGCGGCACCTTAATATGTTGAAGGCAGTGAGTAATATTACACGTTTGTTATCATATTGAGTGTACATTTGCTGAGACATATATGGTGTAGATAAAATATTTTAAGCAATTCCTTGTTATACTATTTTCCTCCCTGCATGCAATTTGAGGTGCGGGGGGCGAGGAGGGGAGTTTTGTCTGGGCTCTAAAACACAAGCACCCCAGAGGTTTTATATGGTGCACTCAGGCAGGCTGGAAGCAGTGGCTGACTAGTAATTGTATGTTCAAGGCTTCCAGCCAAGCCATGCAGCCACAGTGCTGAATTCCCCAGCAGCACATTACAGCCATTTTATCCAGTTGATAAATAAAATCAGTGGAGAGCTGAGGAGAGACGCATATCAGCTCCTGTTTCTACTACCAGCACAGAAACAATATCTGATCACTGTACTAATTTCCCATCTTTGAACTGGAAAACTGAAATAATGCTATACGGGCTGCTCCCCTGTGTGATTTGTGACCTCTGTCTGACCTTTGCCTCTGTGGCAAAATTCTTTATGGGGATGATCACGGTACAACAGTTAACCCACCCTTCCACAGTAGCTGGAGTGCCTGTTTGGGGGAAGGCTTTGGGAGCCGCTCGGCGTGTTTGTGTGTAAAGAGTTTGTGTGTGTGTGTGTGGTGTTTGTGTGTAAAGAGATTGTGTGTGTGTGTGTGTAATGTTTGTGTGTAAAGGGTTTGTGTGTGTGTATGGTGTTTGTGTTTGGTGCGTGCATGTGCCTGTGCCTGTGCATCCATGCACCTGTGTGTGTGTGGTGGCGTATGGGTGTACATGTGCGTGCACGCGCCTGGGTGTTTTCATGCTCCCGCCTTTGTGTGTGTTGGTGTAAATGGGTTAGCTGTGTTAAAGTGGTTGGGGGACTGTGTGTTTTAGTTTGCTCAGTAAAAGGAGCCAGTGTTAAAGCACTGAGGCCAAATCCTTCCCAGAGGACTGTTTAGACCCTGCAAGCACTGCTCCCCGTCATTTACACGGATGGTTTATATAGACACCTGCCTGCCTGCCTGCCACACTACAGTACCAACGAGCAGCCTTGACACTAACATGATGAAACTTTGACGCAAACCCAAGCTTGCTGGTCCCTTTATAGTCTATAAAAGGAAAAATAAGTATCATATTTGAATGTAATTTTCGACAGGGATTGTGTTTCAGTTATACAATGGAGAACCATCGGTTTGGGTTGTATTGTGTTAATGTATTATTATGTATCAGTCTCCATGTAACAGATTCTCAGTTGTGTGCAGGTACCAATTAGCTGACTATCTTGTTATGAAAAATGCAGAGTATATTGGCATTATTGCCAATAGCATATGTTTTTTTACATGGTTTGGTTAATGCCAAAAGACAACGGCAGATAATTTGCCACTAATTTAAACTAGAGCATTGACAAACAAACAAATAACATACAGAACTGTTGATAGACAGAAACTCCACAGAACTGGGTTAAGGTAGCGAACAGTACACAGTGGCAGGAGTTCTCTCAGAAGTTGTTCCAGCACTGTGACACAATATGTTGTCGCCCTCCCATCCCTCCCTCACTACGCGACAAACACAACACAGAGGACATAAAAGAGTCATTATTCTGGAGTTCATTCAACACAGCAACTGTGCCAAGCCTGGGCCCAGACCCTCCACTCTCCTCTGGTACCCACTGCCCCTAAACACCCCGGCAGGGAGGCAGGCAGGCAGGCATAGAGGAACACAGGTCCAGCACAGAGAGACCTAGCCTCCACCATGGCATCCAGCCCAGCCAGCCTGCCTGTCTCATTAATGCAAACACAGCTCTAGATTCAAATATGTAATACTTTGGATTAAATACCACTGGCTAAGGACTACAATCTCCTAGGGTTAATTCATTCATTATATTTGGTCTGTTTTTTATGGTTGAACACATGCTGACACTGTTATTGTGTGGCTTCCTTGCTGAACAACTACAATGGGAGTGGAAGAAATGGTGTTTGATATTCCAACCGCAAATGTTGTGATTCTCTACGGCTTGATGGGCAAGTGTGATAAAATACAGTGGAGCCTACCTTAACCCCCTCCCCTATCTGCTTCCCCAAATGAGAAAACCTGGATGGTTTCTCAGGGCCCACTTTCTGGCTGGATGGGATCTCATTTGGTTTAATATATTTATCCATTCATTATTGTTCCTTTTTATTGGGCGGCTAATAATGTGAATAATTTGTCCTTATCTGTGTGGCTGACAGGCGAATTTACACTCCAACTCAGCAGGTAGATAGAGGAATGACTCCACGCCAACACTCCCTCCTCTCCCTCCTCCTCTCTTCTCCCTCCTATCCCTCCTCTTCTCCTCTCCAAACTCCAATGAAACATGACTGACAGGCCGCTGTATAAGTAGTTGTCATAGCAACCAAACCATTTCTCTGACAATAGCTTTCTCTGTAACATATACTCTCTCTCCACTCTCCCCTCTTTCTCTCTCTCTCTCTTTCTTTCTTTCTTTCTTTCTTTCTTTCTTTCTTTCTTTCTTTCTCTCTCTCTCTCTCTCTCTCTCTCTCTCTCTCTCACTCTCTCTCGCTCTCTCTTTATTTCTCTCTCTCTCTCTCTCTCTCTCTCTCTCTCTCTCTCTCTCTCTCTCTCTCTCTCTCATTCTCTCTCCCTTCCTTCCTCTCTCTCTCTCTCTCTCTCTCTCTCTCTCTCTCTCTCTCTCTCTCTCTCTCTCTCTCTCTCTCCTCTCCTCTCTTTCATCCATCCTGGCTTATTGAAGGCTGCAGGTTCTTATGCAAGCCGACACATCGGCCCAGGCACTTTTACAATCCCCCTCGTGAGGGCTTTCTCCTAGAGCCTGCAGCAGTGCCAAAACCCTGAAACTCATCCAATTGCTATTCACTGGAAGTGTTCTTATGCATTTCACTGTCAAACCCCCAAGCAGCTAGAGCCCCAGGAATGTAATCAGCCGACACACTGTAATAAGTCTCCAACACGGTAGACCTGACTGCAGAATTGCTCATGTATGCAAGATGGGAACCATGAAACTTTCACAGCTACAGAAAATCAAAGTAAAAAATACTGTATCTGACTGTAGCATGATTCATGTTTGTTAGTTTTATACATTTATAAGTGATTGTAATGCGATGTAAGTGTCGTAAATAAATCATTGGATTATAATTACAATTAATTAATGACGAGATTAAATGATACTTTTCAGATAAAGCAAATGTTATTTTTTATTTGATTTCAAATTTGTATAAAAACACACCTATTGATAAAAATTCTCAGATGGCCCCAGTAATCTTCAGGATATAGAACCAGGCAGAACATTCACCATTCATTCGTCATTCTTCCATGCTTTCATTTCCAAAGTATTTATTCCCAACAAACCTCTGCTTATCAACTCAGGCCAGGTTGAACACGATGGGTGTATCTTTCAGGACAGAGTTGTTGGTAGTTAGGATGAGCTGTTGCTGTAACAGTCACAGGCAGATTCATG
This sequence comes from Salvelinus fontinalis, assembly GCF_029448725.1. Lineage (NCBI taxonomy): Eukaryota > Metazoa > Chordata > Actinopteri > Salmoniformes > Salmonidae > Salvelinus > Salvelinus fontinalis. The sequence goes on from NC_074669.1 coordinate 14,731,993, forward strand.
TGCTGCGTCTAAATGACCTAAACAATAGTAAACTAATTGTGATTCTATGTGTGTTCATATAGTGCGAGTATAAAGTGCTTTTAGACACTATTCATACATGTTGACATATTCCACATTTTATTGTGTTACAGATAACTGTATGTGTGGAGTGCAGAGATGAGGTAGTCATAAAGAAATCATGTTATACACTATTATTGCACACAGAGTGAGTCCATGCAACTTATTATGTGACTTGTTAAGCAAGTGTTTGATCCTGAACTAATGTAGGCTTGCCATACTTATTGACTCAAGACATTTCAGCTTTTCATTTTTTTTATTCATTTGTAAAAGAAATCGACAAACATAATTCCACTTTCACATTATGGGGTATTGTGTGTAGGCCAGTGACAAAAACAGCTCAAGTTAATAAATGTTTAATTCAGGCTGTAACACAACAAAATGTGGAAAAAGTCAAGGGGTGTGAAAACTTTCTGAAGGCACTATATGAGCTGTGTTGGTGTAGTGTCACTATATGAGCTGTGTTGGTGTAGTGTCACTATATGAGCTGTGTTGGTGTAGTGTCACTATATGAGCTGTGTTGGTGTAGTGTCACTATATGAGCTGTGTTGGTGTAGTGTCACTATATGAGCTGTGTTGGTGTAGTGTCACTATATGAGCTGTGTTGGTGTAGTGTCACTATATGAGCTGTGTTGGTGTTGTGTCACTAAATGAGCTGTGTTGGTGTTGTGTCACTATATGAGCTGTGTTGGAGTGTCACTATATGAGCTGTGTTGGTGGAGTGTCACTATATGAGCTGTGTTGGTGGAGTGTCACTATATGAGCTGTGTTGGTGTAGTGTCACTATATGAGCTGTGTTGGTGTAGTGTCACTATATGAGCTGTGTTGGTGTAGTGTCACTATATGAGCTGTGTTGGTGTAGTGTCACTATATGAGCTGTGTTGGTGTAGTGTCACTATATGAGCTGTGTTGGTGTAGTGTCACTATATGAGCTGTGTTGGTGTAGTGTCACTATATGAGCTGTGTTGGTGTAGTGTCACTATATGAGCTGTGTTGGTGTAGTGTCACTATATGAGCTGTGTTGGTGTAGTGTCACTATATGAGCTGTGTTGTAGTGTCACTGAATGAGCTGTGTTGTAGTGTCACTATATGAGCTGTGTTGGTGTAGTGTCACTATATGAGCTGTGGTGTAGTGTCACTATATGAGCTGTGTTGGTGTAGTGTCACTATATGAGCTGTGTTGGTGTAGTGTCACTATATGAGCTGTGTTAGTGTAGTGTCACTATATGAGCTGTGTTGGTGTAGTGTCACTATATGAGCTGTGTTGGTGTAGTGTCACTATATGAGCTGTGTTGGTGTTGTGTCACTATATGAGCTGTGTTGGTGTTGTGTCACTATATGAGCTGTGTTGGTGTAGTGTCACTATATGAGCTGTGTTGGTGTAGTGTCACTATATGAGCTGTGTTGGTGTTGTGTCACTAAATGAGCTGTGTTGGTGTTGTGTCACTATATGAGCTGTGTTGGAGTGTCACTATATGAGCTGTGTTGGTGGAGTGTCACTATATGAGCTGTGTTGGTGGAGTGTCACTATATGAGCTGTGTTGGTGTTGTGTCACTATATGAGCTGTGTTGGTGTAGTGTCACTATATGAGCTGTGTTGGTGGAGTGTCACTATATGAGCTGTGTTGGTGGAGTGTCACTATATGAGCTGTGTTGGTGTAGTGTCACTGAATGAGCTGTGTTGGAGTGTCACTATATGAGCTGTGTTGGTGTAGTGTCACTATATGAGCTGTGTTGGTGTTGTGTCACTATATGAGTTATGTTGGTGTAGTGTCACTGAATGAGCTGTGTTGGCGGAGTGTCACTATATGAGCTGTGTTGGTGGAGTGTCACTATATGAGCTGTGTTGGTGGAGTTACACTATATGAGTTATGTTGGTGTAGTGTCACTGAATGAGCTGTGTTGGTGGAGTGTCACTATATGAGTTATGTTGGTGTAGTGTCACTGAATGAGCTGTGTTGGTGGAGTGTCACTATATGAGCTGTGTTGGTGTTGTGTCACTATATGAGCTGTTGTGTAGTGTCACTATATGAGCTGTGTCGGTGTAGTGTCACTGAATGAGCCCTGCTGGTGTTGTGTCATTTTATGAGCTGTGTTGGAGTGTCACTATATGAGTTGTGTTGGTGTTGTGTCACTATATGAGCTGTGTTGGTGTTGTGTCACTATATGAGCTGTGTTGGTGTTGTGTCACTATATGAGCTGTGCTGGTGTTGTGTCAATATATGAGCTGTGCTGGTGTTGTGTCAATATATGAGCTGTGTTGGTGTTGTGTCAATATATGAGCTGTGTTGGTTTAGTGTCACTATATGAGCTGTGTTGGTGTTGTGTCAATATATGAGCTGTGCTGGTGTTGTGTCAATATATGAGCTGTGCTGGTGTTGTGTCAATATATGAGCTGTGTTGGTGTTGTGTCAATATATGAGCTGTGTTGGTTTAGTGTCACTATATGAGCTGTGTTGGTGTTGTGTCAATATATGAGCTGTGCTGGTGTTGTGTCAATATATGAGCTGTGTTGGTTTAGTGTCCCTATATGAGCTGCGTTGGTGTAGTGTCACTATATGAGCTATGTTGGAGTGTCACTATATGAGCTGTGTTGGTGGAGTGTCACTATATGAGCTGTGTTGGAGTGTCACTATTTGAGCTGTGTTGGTGTTGTGTCACTATATGAGCTGTGTTGGTGTAGTGTCACTATATGAGCTGTGTTGGTGTAGTGTCACTCTATGAGCTGTGTTGGAGTGTCACTGTTTGACCTGTGTTGGTGTTGTGTCACTATATGAGCTGTGTTGGTGGAGTGTCACTATATGAGCTGTGTTGGTGTAGTGTCACTATATGAGCTGCGTTGGTGTTATGTCACTATATGAGCTGTTGTGTAGTGTCACTATATGAGCTGTGTTGGTGTAGTGTCACTGAATGAGCTGTGCTGGTGTTGTGTCACTATATGAGCTGTGTTGGTGGAGTGTCATTTTATGAGCTGTGTTGGAGTGTCACTATATGAGCTGTGTTGGTGTTGTGTCACTATATGAGCTGTGTTGGTTTAGTATCCCTATATGAGCTGCGTTGGTGTAGTGTCACTATATGAGCTGTGTTGGAGTGTCACTATATGAGCTATGTTGGTGGAGTGTCACTATATGAGCTGTGTTGGAGTTTCACTATTTGAGCTGTGTTGGTGTTGTGTCACTATATGAGCTGTGTTGGTGTTGTGTCACTATATGAGCTGTGCTGGTGTTGTGTCAATATATGAGCTGTGCTGGTGTTGTGTCAATATATGAGCTGTGCTGGTGTTGTGTCAATACATGAGCTGTGTTGGTGGAGTGTCACTATATGAGCTGTGTTGGTGTAGTGTCACTATATGAGCTGTGTTGGTGGAGTGTCACTCTATGAGCTGTGTTGGTGTTGTGTCACTATATGAGTTATGTTGGTGTAGTGTCACTGAATGAGCTGTGTTGGAGTGTCACTATATGAGCTGTGTTGGTGTAGTGTCACTATATGAGCTGTGTTGGTGTTGTGTCACTATATGAGTTATGTTGGTGTAGTGTCACTGAATGATCTGTGTTGGCGGAGTGTCACTATATGAGCTGTGTTGGTGGAGTGTCACTATATGAGCTGTGTTGGTGGAGTTACACTATATGAGTTATGTTGGTGTAGTGTCACTGAATGAGCTGTGTTGGTGGAGTGTCACTATATGAGTTATGTTGGTGTAGTGTCACTGAATGAGCTGTGTTGGTGGAGTGTCACTATATGAGCTGTGTTGGTGTTGTGTCACTATATGAGCTGTTGTGTAGTGTCACTATATGAGCTGTGTCGGTGTAGTGTCACTGAATGAGCCCTGCTGGTGTTGTGTCATTTTATGAGCTGTGTTGGAGTGTCACTATATGAGTTGTGTTGGTGTTGTGTCACTATATGAGCTGTGTTGGTGTTGTGTCACTATATGAGCTGTGTTGGTGTTGTGTCACTATATGAGCTGTGCTGGTGTTGTGTCAATATATGAGCTGTGCTGGTGTTGTGTCAATATATGAGCTGTGCTGGTGTTGTGTCAATATATGAGCTGTGTTGGTGTTGTGTCAATATATGAGCTGTGTTGGTTTAGTGTCACTATATGAGCTGTGTTGGTGTTGTGTCAATATATGAGCTGTGCTGGTGTTGTGTCAATATATGAGCTGTGTTGGTTTAGTGTCCCTATATGAGCTGCGTTGGTGTAGTGTCACTATATGAGCTATGTTGGAGTGTCACTATATGAGCTGTGTTGGTGGAGTGTCACTATATGAGCTGTGTTGGAGTGTCACTATTTGAGCTGTGTTGGTGTTGTGTCACTATATGAGCTGTGTTGGTGTAGTGTCACTATATGAGCTGTGTTGGTGTAGTGTCACTCTATGAGCTGTGTTGGAGTGTCACTGTTTGACCTGTGTTGGTGTTGTGTCACTATATGAGCTGTGTTGGTGGAGTGTCACTATATGAGCTGTGTTGGTGTAGTGTCACTATATGAGCTGCGTTGGTGTTATGTCACTATATGAGCTGTTGTGTAGTGTCACTATATGAGCTGTGTTGGTGTAGTGTCACTGAATGAGCTGTGCTGGTGTTGTGTCACTATATGAGCTGTGTTGGTGGAGTGTCATTTTATGAGCTGTGTTGGAGTGTCACTATATGAGCTGTGTTGGTGTTGTGTCACTATATGAGCTGTGTTGGTTTAGTATCCCTATATGAGCTGCGTTGGTGTAGTGTCACTATATGAGCTGTGTTGGAGTGTCACTATATGAGCTATGTTGGTGGAGTGTCACTATATGAGCTGTGTTGGAGTTTCACTATTTGAGCTGTGTTGGTGTTGTGTCACTATATGAGCTGTGTTGGTGTTGTGTCACTATATGAGCTGTGCTGGTGTTGTGTCAATATATGAGCTGTGCTGGTGTTGTGTCAATATATGAGCTGTGCTGGTGTTGTGTCAATACATGAGCTGTGTTGGTGGAGTGTCACTATATGAGCTGTGTTGGTGTAGTGTCACTATATGAGCTGTGTTGGTGGAGTGTCACTCTATGAGCTGTGTTGGAGTGTCACTATTTGAGCTGTGTTGGTGTTGTGTCACTATATGAGCTGTGTTGGTGGAGTGTCACTATATGAGCTGTGTTCGTGTTGTGTCACTATATGAGCTGTGTTGGTGGAGTGTCACTATATGAGCTGTGTTGGAGTGTCACTATTTGAGCTGTGTTGGTGTTGTGTCACTATATGAGCTGTGTTGGTGGAGTGTTACTATATGAGCTGTGTTGGAGTGTCACTATATGAGCTGTGTTGGTGTTGTGTCACTGAATGAGCTGTGTTGGTGGAGTGTCACTATATGAGCTGTGTTGGAGTGTCACTATATGAGCTGTGTTGGTGGAGTGTCACTTTATGAGCTGTGTTAGTGTAGTGTCACTATATGAGCTGTGTTGGTGTAGTGTCACTATATGAGCTGTGTTGGTGTAGTGTCACTATATGAGCTGTGTTGGTGTTGTGTCACTATATGAGCTGTGTTGGTGTTGTGTCACTATATGAGCTGTGTTGGTGTAGTGTCACTATATGAGCTGTGTTGGTGTAGTGTCACTATATGAGCTGTGTTGGTGTTGTGTCACTAAATGAGCTGTGTTGGTGTTGTATCACTATATGAGCTGTGTTGGAGTGTCACTATATGAGCTGTGTTGGTGGAGTGTCACTATATGAGCTGTGTTGGTGGAGTGTCACTATATGAGCTGTGTTGGTGTTGTGTCACTATATGAGCTGTGTTGGTGTAGTGTCACTATATGAGCTGTGTTGGTGGAGTGTCACTATATGAGCTGTGTTGGTGGAGTGTCACTATATGAGCTGTGTTGGTGTAGTGTCACTGAATGAGCTGTGTTGGAGTGTCACTATATGAGCTGTGTTGGTGTAGTGTCACTATATGAGCTGTGTTGGTGTTGTGTCACTATATGAGTTATGTTGGTGTAGTGTCACTGAATGAGCTGTGTTGGCGGAGTGTCACTATATGAGCTGTGTTGGTGGAGTGTCACTATATGAGCTGTGTTGGTGGAGTTACACTATATGAGTTATGTTGGTGTAGTGTCACTGAATGAGCTGTGTTGGTGGAGTGTCACTATATGAGTTATGTTGGTGTAGTGTCACTGAATGAGCTGTGTTGGTGGAGTGTCACTATATGAGCTGTGTTGGTGTTGTGTCACTATATGAGCTGTTGTGTAGTGTCACTATATGAGCTGTGTCGGTGTAGTGTCACTGAATGAGCCCTGCTGGTGTTGTGTCATTTTATGAGCTGTGTTGGAGTGTCACTATATGAGTTGTGTTGGTGTTGTGTCACTATATGAGCTGTGTTGGTGTTGTGTCACTATATGAGCTGTGTTGGTGTTGTGTCACTATATGAGCTGTGCTGGTGTTGTGTCAATATATGAGCTGTGCTGGTGTTGTGTCAATATATGAGCTGTGCTGGTGTTGTGTCAATATATGAGCTGTGTTGGTGTTGTGTCAATATATGAGCTGTGTTGGTTTAGTGTCACTATATGAGCTGTGTTGGTGTTGTGTCAATATATGAGCTGTGCTGGTGTTGTGTCAATATATGAGCTGTGTTGGTTTAGTGTCCCTATATGAGCTGCGTTGGTGTAGTGTCACTATATGAGCTATGTTGGAGTGTCACTATATGAGCTGTGTTGGTGGAGTGTCACTATATGAGCTGTGTTGGAGTGTCACTATTTGAGCTGTGTTGGTGTTGTGTCACTATATGAGCTGTGTTGGTGTTGTGTCACTATATGAGCTGTGTTGGTGTAGTGTCACTATATGAGCTGTGTTGGTGTAGTGTCCCTCTATGAGCTGTGTTGGAGTGTCACTGTTTGACCTGTGTTGGTGTTGTGTCACTATATGAGCTGTGTTGGTGGAGTGTCACTATATGAGCTGTGTTGGTGTAGTGTCACTATATGAGCTGCGTTGGTGTTGTGTCACTATATGAGCTGTTGTGTAGTGTCACTATATGAGCTGTGTTGGTGTAGTGTCACTGAATGAGCTGTGCTGGTGTTGTGTCACTATATGAGCTGTGTTGGTGGAGTGTCATTTTATGAGCTGTGTTGGAGTGTCACTATATGAGCTGTGTTGGTGTTGTGTCACTATATGAGCTGTGTTGGTTTAGTATCCCTATATGAGCTGCGTTGGTGTAGTGTCACTATATGAGCTGTGTTGGAGTGTCACTATATGAGCTATGTTGGTGGAGTGTCACTATATGAGCTGTGTTGGAGTTTCACTATTTGAGCTGTGTTGGTGTTGTGTCACTATATGAGCTGTGTTGGTGTTGTGTCACTATATGAGCTGTGCTGGTGTTGTGTCAATATATGAGCTGTGCTGGTGTTGTGTCAATATATGAGCTGTGCTGGTGTTGTGTCAATACATGAGCTGTGTTGGTGGAGTGTCACTATATGAGCTGTGTTGGTGTAGTGTCACTATATGAGCTGTGTTGGTGGAGTGTCACTCTATGAGCTGTGTTGGAGTGTCACTATTTGAGCTGTGTTGGTGTTGTGTCACTATATGAGCTGTGTTGGTGGAGTGTCACTATATGAGCTGTGTTCGTGTTGTGTCACTATATGAGCTGTGTTGGTGGAGTGTCACTATATGAGCTGTGTTGGAGTGTCACTATTTGAGCTGTGTTGGTGTTGTGTCACTATATGAGCTGTGTTGGTGGAGTGTTACTATATGAGCTGTGTTGGAGTGTCACTATATGAGCTGTGTTGGTGTTGTGTCACTGAATGAGCTGTGTTGGTGGAGTGTCACTATATGAGCTGTGTTGGAGTGTCACTATATGAGCTGTGTTGGTGGAGTGTCACTTTATGAGCTGTGTTGGTGTAGTGTCACTGAATGAGCTGTGCTGGTGTTGTGTCACTATATGAGCTGTGTTGGAGTTTCACTATATGAGCTGTGTTGGTGTAGTGTCACTATATGAGCTGTGTTGGTGTAGTGTCACTATATGAGCTGTGTTGGTGTTGTGTCACTATATGAGCTGTGGTGTAGTGTCACTATATGAGCTGTGTTGGTGTAGTGTCAGTATATGAGCTGTGTTGGTGTAGTGTCACTATATGAGCTGTGTTGGTGTAGTATTAGGTTACAGTACATGGATTGCAGGTAAATCTGGTCTTAGCTGTGTTCATGGTCATGTGGACGACCAGTTCAGTTGTTAAAAACAACAGCCATAACAGTTATTTGTGGAGTGGCAGTAATCAGTAGCTGTGTTCCCTCTGTGAGACAGCACTAATCCACAAAGCTGCATTAACATCCAGTCGATACTGTTTAAAAAATCCTGAGCACTGGGACATGCATCTTACTGGACTGGCTGGGGAGAGTTTTTGAATAGCAACAATAGCACTCCCTCTTATTCAATGATTTAAGAACAGTATCTCAGAGAGGGTCATCATCAATCTGGGCTCCCCCTAAAGGGGTGACTAATTTATAAGTGTGTGACAGCTTGAGGGTGTGTGTGTGTTTGTGTGCTGTTTTGGTGTTTGTGTTGCGTGTGGGTGTGTTGTGTGCGTACATGTGAGTTCGTAGTCTACTGTAGATCCACTAAATGATCCTCGCTGTGTGTTGTAGCGAGATGAGTATCAAGTCCCAAGGTGCCGTTTTACTCCAGAGTAGCACAATAATGGCTTCAGAAATAGGTCTCTAAGATGATGTATTTTCATGTGTTGTTAGCTTGTTTTCAAAGCACACTCACTTAGGAGAGGAGCATGCTCTCTATTTCTCAGCAGGAGCTAAAGAACTTGTGTTACACTGCCCTCTAGATACAGCAGCACTGGAGACATTCGTATCCCATCACATTACTTACGCCTGTCTTTCAACCTCCACATCAGGACAATCCAGTGGCATTTCTGATGGAATACAGTGAAAAGCTAACAGCCCAGAATGGGACTCCAATTTGGCCTTTTGGTGCCCTCTGTAACCAGCCAATGTTACACACAGATCTGATCTGATATATGGGTCTATTCCTGATGTGCTCTGAGTACCAAAAATATTATTCCATTCAGCTCTAGGTAATTTGCTATTGAGCAGTCTATCAGCGATGGGACAGTTTCAATGTTGTATTTTGAGGCGTGCCACAGGAGGTCTGTTCATGGCTTGAACGGCATAGTACGGAACATATGAAATTCATATAGGTCAGCTGCATACATTAATCCTGCCTTGTCACATTCCCATCATCCATAGAGGGGACATTGCTGTAGGAGTTATGGTCCTGGAAGGGCACAATGGAGGAGAGGGGAAAGGCAAAGGCGTATATCTGTGTGTGTACATGCACACTTGTGCATGTGCGAGAGGCTGAAGGAGTGGGTGCAAATAATTTAATCCCCCTCAAACCCACCCCACCTCCAAATTCATATACCGCCCCAAACAACAGGAAGAAGCGTCTTGGCCTTTTATTTTCCAGTTCAGGGCTTTCTCTTTTGAAGATAAATGCTCTCCAATCCACCATGACAGGTGTCACATTGGATCGCTTCCATTTTGATACATACCCTCTGATTCTGCCACTAACAATAAAGAGTGTCACGAGGGCCGCTCCTCCCTTGACAGTGCCATGACACTGGTGATTATTTTAAAGGTGCATCATTGGTCGTGCTGAGTCAGGGTGCCGGCCGGGGCTCTGTCTGTGGCAGGGTGGCAGCGACCGGGGCGGCTGCATGGGACTAGGCTGGCTGCTGGAGGAGGAATATGGATATCAGTAGGTCCTGCCTGGGTCAGGTCACGCCACAGCACAATAACACACAGTCTCTCTCTCTCTCACGGTCTCTCACAGCCACAGAGGTCACCCTGACATACCGCATTACCACAGACTGGGAATGATGTTGAACTCCAAAGCCCAGAGCCTGGCCCTGGATTCCTCTTCTGCTTGTGTTTGCCTTTGTTACATAGGTGCACTCAAAGTTATAGAAAATCTGTAAAGGGGAGGTTGGGAGTAGTGTTTCTGCCAGTGGGATTTAGTGAGCAAAGCATTAATCATATGAGCAGAACAACAGTAAACATAGCATGTCAGGTCAAGGTAAAGAGAAAGTCCCCCTGCATTGAACAGGACTCAATAGTACAGCGTACCATTTTGAAAAGTCAGCATTATTCACCTTCTCCGTGCCGGAGAGACGTGCCATTGTTCATTGAAGAGCTCTGGAATATTATTTCTGTGGTGATACACTGAAAACACTGGATCAGCAGCAATTAAACATATAGTTTGAGGCAGAGGGGGAGAGGGAGATTGACACATAACAAATAGCCTGTATTCAGTAAAATTGAAGGTCAGCAGTATAGGAGGCAGAAGCAGACATATCCATATAGTGGACTGCCAGGAGCTCCTGGTGTATCTGAAGGACCATACACAGCTGTTTCATCAGCCTGCTGCTTCCTCCCATTCCCCCAAGGTAGGGGCATGGCCGCGCTCTGATAGAACCGAAGGCCTACCCAGGGCTCAAATATGTGAGCAAACCCAATTATCGTTGAAATTAAAATGAGCAAACTTGGCACAGGAACAATACACTGTGACTCAACTCACAGAGCTAAATGGAGCAGACAAATACATTGGTATACAGATGTAGGTTCTTAAATAGATCACTCTTTTGTTGCTGAGAATTTCCCTGTATAGCAGGAAAAGCAAACTTTTAGTATTTGAGTTTTAAAAAGGCTTCTACAGTTTGTAATTCCCACTTTGAAACTTGATTTTCCCTAACAAAAAATATATCAACCCCTACAAATATGGCCATTAATTATAATCCACATAATAATTCACATTTCCTGTTGCTGCAGGATTATTTTCCTGCTGTATCAAACTGGCTCAAATTAAGATCCTACATCGGTATAACTAAGGAAATATGACATTCTGTTTGCAATACTCATTTAGACTGGTCGCATTGAGAGGTCAGTTTTATTTAACCCTTAATTTGCTTTTCTCTTTGTTTCAGAAGACAGGAAGCTGTTTGTGGGGATGCTGAACAAACAACAGACTGAGGAGGATGTGTACCGCCTCTTTGAGCCCTACGGAGTCATCGAGGAGTGCACCGTCCTAAGAGGTCCTGACGGAAACAGCAAAGGTAGGAATCAATTATATGCTGTACATCAGACATTATCTAGGTCACTGTCTTCGACAGTTAGTTTCAGCTGAGAAATCACAGATTCATAATGGCCATTCTTTCTTTTAGTTTTTTAGTAGTAAAAAAACACTCAAAGTAAACAGGTTTCTTTATAGGAGCCATCATGGCTTGTATTATGCTCAGAATGGTCTTCCAGGGTATGTAGGCCTGTAAGGAAACATTCCCATAGATGAACAATAAGAAGGCCGTACTGATACACTGTATTGTAGCAGGGTCGTTCCACCAATTCAGTGCCTTTTGAGAAGTATTTCACCTCATTTTAACATTCTGTCACAAAGAGCACATGTTCAACTACATAAAAAAACATGTTTTCCCATCTCAAGAGGTTGAATAAAAAAATAAGTGCCTATTACGTGGCAAATAAAGTTACAGGGTTGACCGTAACAGGGTTGACCGTAACAGGGTTGACGATTTCATCTTAATTCAGCCATAAATCCCCTTGTCGCAGGGGTAATGGACATATGTTGTGTGTAACAGAAAGTGGCAATTAAATGCAAGCTTCACAAAAAATGTGAAATTGTTAAAACATGTCTAGCCTGTCAATCTATGGGTAACAGGGTTGAAGTGTTATGCTCGGCCCACTCAGTTTTACATCACAAAACATAAAAGAAAAGGAATAGTTTCACAATAATAAAACGAGAGTTAAGTTCACATAACAGGGTTGACCTTAAAATGAGGGACAGACGTAAATGAATCACTAATCACATGAAATAAATAATCATCCTCAGAATTGACTTTGTCATAACAACAAAATAACTATAGCTTTACAATGATGGTGAAAACTTTGAGAAATGTTGGGGTTAAAATCTTCCTAGAAGTTTACAGAGGGTGCACGAAGGGACATGTCAAAATGCAGAATTTTGACACTTTAGCAAGTCTTTATTCATAGAAAATCGAAATTCTCCATGAGGTCTGTAAGGGCATCTCATTTAACATAACAGGCTTTTACAATTCAATATTGGTGAACAATTTCTACCTAAAACATCAAAGGGACGGAATAGGCACTATTTTCATTGAACGACCCAGGCCCCATGGTCTATCCACGCAGGCAGCTGGCACACAGTCTAGTAGAAACCAATACCTTCTGACATGCAGTAAATAGCAGTGGGAGCCCTGGTTCTTCATGTCCCTGAAACATAGTCCCATGCCAGTGCTTATGAAAATTGTTGTGGAATGTTGTGGAGGTTGAGGTCCTGGCATTCTGACTCGACAGTCGTACAGAAGTAAAGAGGGAATGGCGGATGTCATAACAATTGCATTGTTCTATGCGAGACACTGGGGCAACTACACTCTTTAAAAAAAAATAACCCTTTGAAGTACCCTTGTTGGTTCCAGGTAGAACCCTTTTGGTTCCAATTAGAACCGTTTTGGGTTCCATGTAGAACCCTTTCCAGGGTTCTACATGGAACCCAAAATGGTTCTACCTGGAACCAAAAAGTGTTTTACCTAGAACCCCCAAAAATTATCCTATGTGGACAGCTGAAGAACCCTTTTGGAAACCTTTTTTAAGAGTGTAGGGGAGGTTAGATTTAGTCTCCGCTATACTCTGTTTGGGTAATGTGAATGAACCGCTCTAAACATCAGTGTCATACAAGTCAGATAATGCAATCCTTTACAAAAACAAAGATTTACACATGTTCATGGATACCTGTCTGTCAACTAACCGTTAACTGTCAACTAAGTCACATATTTATTTATACAGTATATTATCAGGCTCAACTACATTGTCCAGAGGTAGATAGGAGAGGGCTTTTGATAAGACCACACATAAAGATGCAGTAATTCTCTAGGTTTACCCCCTGGGTTCCTTCGCTGCAGGTCCTGATCAAACCGGTATTAGTCCCTTAAACATGTTTAGCTTCTTTCGAGGAACTGTAGACTAATGCATAATGACGACTTAAGACAATATGTATTTCACTGGGTCTATATTTAATATGCACAGACAGGCATGTGGTGCTAAATAGCATGCTTTTCTGCTTCATCAGTGCAATCTGTACAAGAGCCTGCAGCTTGAGCAGCCTGGGGAGGAGCAGCCTGCTGTGCAATGGGAGTTTCTCTGTGCCTCCCTGAAATGTTTTGACGCGCTTCTCTTCACAGTGTTTAATAAAGGCACCCTGCCTTTTATTCACTTCCTGTGTGTGTGTGTGTGTGTGTGTGTGTGTGTGTGTGTGTGTGTGTGTGTGTGTGTGTGTGTGTGTGTGTGTGTGTGTGTGTGTGTGTGAGTGCGTGCGTGCGTGCGTGCGTGCGTGCGTGCGTGCGTGCGTGCGTGTTTGTGCGTGTCGGTACCCTGCCTCTTTCTCACTCCCTATGCGTGTGTGTGTGTGTGTGTGTTTGTGTGCCTGTGTGCTTGTGTGTGTTTTCCAGGCTGTGCCTTTGTAAAGTTCTCCACACACGCTGAGGCCCAGTCTGCAATCAGTGCCCTCCATGGCAGCCAGACCATGCCAGTAAGTACACCTCCTACCTTCCTTCCACACAACCACATACAACATTCACAACACGAACAAACAACAACGGCAACTTTACTTTAGATTCTACTGATCAACCTCCAGTTTTTATTGACCGTCACAACGTGCAACTGTCCTCATAAATATTCCAGCTTCAACAAGCAAACAGGTACAACCATAAACCTGCTTTAGAATGAAAGGGATTTGTAGATTTTGCGTGTCTAATTATAGAAAAATTATTGAACATTAATTTTCATCTCTTGGAATGATAATGGCTTGAGCTATCGGTGAAAAATGTTTTGCCATGTTTCCGTTAGACCCTTTAACAAATACAGTAATCCTAGCAGTCACTACTGTAGTGCTGCTAGGTGTGGTTATTATTTGTTTGTGGCCTGTGATTAGGGAAGCCCCTCTAAACCATTGATGCATAGAAACAAAGGGCACTTACTGTGCACTCTAAAGCTGCATTATAGTTATTCTGCGCGCTACGTATTATTCAGTGGGCTGAAGTACACTCAGCCTATACACTCTCTATGTGGGAGAAACTCCAGGCATGGAGGAGCAGGAGCCTGAACTCTCCCTCTTTCATCATTGTGGCATTAGACCACGTGGTTTTATTATTTACGGTATGGGGGAACAACACGTGCATAAAGAGAGTACCGCGCTAGCTAACTGTGTCATTAGTTTTGGTGCAACCTTGAGGTCGATATAAGTGCAAATGACTCGGGGACATGAGGATAGGCTGGAGATAGGCTGGAGATAGGCTGGAGATAGGCTGGAGATAGGCTGGAGATAGGCTGGAGATAGGCTGGAGATAGGCTGGAGATAGGCTGGAGATAGGCTGGAGATAGGCTGGAGATAGGCTGGACCTCGTGTTTTCTATGATCTCTGGTTCTGGACAGCCACATTGTTTTTCCTTCTCCTCTACTGTATATCTCTGCCTCTCTCCTCCCACTCTTCTCTCTTTCCCGGCCTCCCGGGATAATAGGCAATAGACTTGTTTACTCCACCTTTCACTACATCGGCTGCTGAATGATTCATTTGTGTATGAGCAGCGGGAGGGGCGTGCGGGTGGGAGATAGGAAGAACAGAGGAAGGGATGAAGGAGAGATGGAAAAGCGAGTGAGGAGGAAAATGGACAGGATTTATCCCCTCCTGGTCGGCTAAATTGATTATAGAAATCTTCTCAGCATCTCATCTCCTGTGTCGGTGGTTTTGATGGGCGTGTGTTGGCCCCGGTCGCTCCGTCTCGCCAGGATTAGACAGACAGACAAACAGACAGACAGACAGTGCACCATTAGGCCTTGAGTTGGGCTTGGGATACTCAGAGGACAGTCCTGAATTATCCTACCTGACTACATCTGCATGAACAGCACTGCATTGAGAATGGAACAGCATCGTTACAGGACTTCTAACAGTACATCTATACAGTGTCTTGCAGGCCGTAATCATTAACTATTCCATGTAATGAATGACCCTGTTCTCTCTATTCTAAATTCTCCACATCTAGGGTCTATTTAAATTAGGAAATGTTATAACAAATGAATACCAACTATGTTAAACACAAAATAATAGGTGTGCAGCCTATACAAGCTATTCCAAAGGCAGAAGTGATCAGTCTAGGAAAAGAGATGGCTATGAATAATTTCTACCCGAGAGCCTAGCTGAATGTAAACACTATAACGAACAGCAGCAGTTCTTAACAGATAAGCAGCAGATCCCCCAAGCATTGCAGAACACGCACACGCAAGCACACAACCATGCACACACACACACACACACACACACACACACACACACACACACACACACACACACACACACACACACACACACACACACACACACACACACACACACACACACACACACACACACACACACACACACGCTCGGAGGACTTGAGCCGAATACATTTCCGTTTTTCATGTTGGGAGGTGTGAGTGTGTATCTATGTATATGTGTGTGAGAGGGATCTGCGTGAGTACATGTGTGTGGATATGACGTTCAGAGATTGTGTGATTGTATGTGTACGTGTACGTGTGTATGTGTGTGTTACTGTTTGAGCATATGAATGTGAGAGAGAATGTGTCTATAGGTGGATGTCTCTAACCCTAAGTGTGTATCTGTGTGCATGAGTGTATGAGTCTATCTATCCATCTATATGTATGTGTGTGTAAGTGTGTGTAAATGTATGAAAGTGTGTGTGAGTGTGTCAGAAGCAGGAGTGGAATGGGGTTGTGGGAGGTGATGACGGGTCAGATGTGAGACCCTGACATGCTCTCCCTTCCATTCCGCGCACGCATGCCCCTGCCCCGGGGCTCAGACGACCTCACATGGCTCAACACGTCACACAATTAAACATTTAAACACTGGAGCTATAAAGCACATTGCTGGGATTCAGGAAGAAGGTTTCTGGGGGAATGTCCTGGGACGAAATAACAGGGTCAGAACCAGAGAGCCCGGTTCTTCTCCATTTGAGCTTAGGAAAGGTAAGGATTGGTTCAACTTTAGATTGTGATGGAAACACTGTGGCTATCTGACAGTGGAGGCTTCTGATGGGAGGACGGCTCATAATAATGCCCGGAACGGAGCAAATGGAATGGCATCAAACACCTGGACACCATGTGTTTGATGTATTTGATACCATTTCCCTCATTCCGCTCCAGTCAATGACTCCATTCTCCCAATTACGGTGCCACCAACCTCCTGTGCTATCTGCCAGACAATGAGATATGCTGAGAGGAGATAGTCAAAGCCCATAGCTGAGTGTGAACTCACTTTCATTTGTTTATTCACATCATAGAATGAGAGCCAGTGTCAGTGTCACGCCCTGGCCTTAGTATTCTTTGTTTTCTTTATTATTTTAGTTAGGTCAGGGTGTGACATGGGTATTTATGTGGGTTTTGTAGTGTCCAGGGTGATTTTAAGGTTTAGGGGGTTTATTTAGAGTAGTTGGGTTTATGTTTAGTATAGTTGTCTAGCTGTGTCTATGTTGTGTGTAGTTGTCTAGGAAAGTCTATGGTTGCCTGAATGGGTTCCCAATTAGAGACAGCTGGTTTCTGTTGTCTCTGATTGGGAGCCATATTTAAGGTAGCCATAGGCTTTAGTTTGTTGTGGGGAATTGTCTATGTCTGAACGTTTGTAGCGTGTGTGCGCGCACTACGTTTATTAGCTTCACGGTCGTTTATTGTTTTGTTAGTTTGTAAGTGTTTTGTTTCGTTTTGCCTTCTTCTATAATAAAAGGAAGATGGCTTATTTTCCACATGCTGCGTTTTGGTCCGTCTCACTCCCACACGATCGTGACAGTCAGGGTAATAAAATTACTAGTTTAATGTTAGTAGGTTACTTCACATGGATGAGATATCTATGTTCCTCACATTAAACAATTGCTTAATATTTATTATTCCTAGTGTCACTTTCCAAGCAATTGACATTCTAATCAGAGCCTAATGGATTACACTAATTTGTTATTTTACTAACCAAGCACTAAACACACAGTGTGTCTTAATTCCTTCTCAGTGGTTACTTAGTGCAGAGTAATGGGATTCAAGCTATCATAATGATCATTTAAACATGAAACAGAACAATAGAAAGTTTAATAATGAACTCACTAAACTACTTCCTGTCAATAGCGGCTGTGTATTCCTGTTTGAGACAGTTGAGTAGGAACTAGGAACCTTTGTTCTAGTAACTAAGCCATCGTGGTTCGTCATTGATAAACTATATATTGATAACCAGTTGTTCAGAGACACAAAGACTACTCCATGGTTATTTTAAAAATTACAAAGTTCTCATAGATGAGGAAAATAAACACAATTCAAGCCCGGTTATTGATTGTAACAATACAATACAAAATATAGCTTTTCTATAAATCTTCACATATAACTAATTGAACACAAGCACTATTTCTACATAGTCAAGATAAAAAACTAAGTAAACAGAAGGCACAGTATGTGTGGATGGTGTGGTGTGTGTTTATTTTTATTTGTTATGTTTGGAAAGTTGAGTGAGTGAGTAATGAAATTGTTGCATATCCCAGAGCCAATGTATTGCTGTGAGCCGGGTATGAGAGGGCTTTCAATGTTGTTCAGATGATGGATATACTTTTATAATGAATTATACGTCTTATTTATTTATTGTCCTATCATGGGGAACTACATTTTTAAAATAAATTATATCTAATTATTTATTATCCTATTTTAATGGTACGGTCCATGACCCTATACCCTAGACACCCACATGAATGGCCCAGATACTAAGGAGAAGTCCCTAACTGTTTTATGTGCATGCTGTAAGCGGTCTGTATGCAGCCAAAATGAGGTCAGGGACCAAGAGCAGCACTGCCCCCTCAAGATTCTGAGCCTGCTTGGCAGGGTTGGTCCTGCAAAGCCAAAGCCCCCTAAAGGGAGAGCATAATAAACAAGGAAATTCTCAAAGCTGCTAATGAGAACCTTGACGACCTTGTACCTAGCCGGTGGGGATTCCGGTGGGGTGCCCCCACCCAGGCAGTGGCAGTGCTGGCAACACTAGCTGCAGTAACCCATGGGGAGGGGGTCACACTCAGACATTCAGAGAGGGGGTATATTATTGTGGCCCTGGTGGCACGAAATCAAAGTCGGACTGCATGGAGATGCTTGGGAACATGACCGTATTGTGGGTGTTTCAGGAAGAAGGTGTACATTTGACCTCCATCATCTAGGATGTGACAATGGTAAATAAATCTCTACATTTATGCTCATTTTTTGCGCGGTCTTGCAGGCCTTCTCATGCAGCTGCAACTGCAAGTACATTTGTAAATCATGACCCATCTTGAGTGGGCTCTGGGATGGTTCAATTGTTGAGAGGGTGAGCTTATGGTTGTGTGGGGGTAAGGGCTGAATGTGTGTGGGTGTATGTGTGTATCCCACAACTGTTGCGAAGGAAGAAGTAAAAGATGTTAGGGACTATAGAGGATGATCCACAGCAATATGTAATAAAAATTGAGGTGAGGGCGATGGAAATGCATTTGGCAATGGATCTGCTTCGGTTCGATGGATGGCGCTGTGTGCACTTTTCGAAGGATGGATCCCAGTCGGTCCGGGGCTGTGCGATGCGGGGGGTCGGGGGTGGTCTGCCGGGCATTGGGATGACAACCCAACTCGAGATGGGGGCTTTTGGTGGGTGGAATAGTGGGGACCAATTGGAGGTTTGCTTAGTGGAGATGCAAATGTCATGGTACAACTATATAGACACTCAATCATTATGTTACTTTTTAATAGGACGTTTACAAACATATATTTTGATAAAAATAATTGAAAGGTGTATGGTATGGTAAGTGGTGAAATAAGTATAGCTAGTTACAATTGTAATGGCTTAACAGATAATAAGAAAAGACGATCAGTATTTACCTGGCTAAAAGAGAAGGATTATAATATCTACTGTTTACAGGAAACCCATTCGACAGTTTTAGATGAAGTTTTGTGGAAAAAGAACTGGGGGGGGGGCGAAATATATTTCTCCCATGGGCAAAGAAATTCAAAAGGGGTGATGGTTTTAATTAATAATAACTTTGATCCAAATGTGCAACTTGTCCAAACAGATCCTCAAGGTAGATGGATTATTTTAAATGTGTTATTGGACAATAAACATATATGGCTTATTAACCTATACGGTCCGAATAATGCTTCTTTGACAATATATATAAGAATGTATCAACTCTACAAGCAACACTAGACTCTATTATTATAGTGGGAGATTTTAATATGGTCTTAAATACCTCTATGGACCGGAAAGGAAATCACACTACAAACTATCACCCTCAGGCACTTAAGAAAATCAGGAATGTCATGGATATATTGGAATTAGTGGATATATGGAGACTTAAATACCCTGACCTAGTGAGATATACATGGCGGAGGCTTAATCAAGCTAGTCGCCTTGACTACTTTCTTATATCATTCTCTCTGGCACCAAAAGTTAAAAAGTGTTTGATAGGGGACAGAATTCGGTCGGACCATCACATAATTGGCATATATATTACTCTTACAGAATTTCCACGTGGGCGAGGATATTGGAAATTTAATCAAAGCCTACTATATGATAAATTGTTTAGAACTAGGACAGAAGAATTTATAACTGACTTTTT
Organism: Salvelinus fontinalis; assembly: GCF_029448725.1. Taxonomy (NCBI): domain Eukaryota; kingdom Metazoa; phylum Chordata; class Actinopteri; order Salmoniformes; family Salmonidae; genus Salvelinus; species Salvelinus fontinalis. Next base: position 14,751,741 of record NC_074669.1, read on the forward strand.
TAGACATAACATAGGTACAGCAGATCCCCATATTGTATGGGACACTTTTAAGTGTGCCTTTAGAGGCCATGCAATTCAGTACTCATCTATAAAACAAAAGCAATTTCGATCAAAAGAGTCCATATTAACAAAGGAAATTGAAGGACTAATAGTACAGTTAGATAACAATAAAAACGGTACCATAGAGGCACAGAATAAGTTAGAGGAAAAACAAAAAGAAATGGAGGAACTTATTCAAGAAAGATCCAGTGTAATATATTATAAAAATAAAGCGAACTGGATGGAATATGGGGAAAAATGCACCAAATTCTTTTTCAATCTTCAATATAGAAATGCTACAAAAAAAAACATATTAAAACTTGTTACAAATGATGGAGTCACGCATGATTCATCAAATGATATTTTGAAAGAGGAAGTAAAGTACTTTAAGAATATGTTTTCGTTTCAGGCTCCTCCATCTCCACTAACTGAAACTAATTGTATGGATTTTTTCCCTAATAATAATGTAAAATTAACATCTGTACAGAAAGACTCAAGTGAAGGCCTAATTACAGAGGAGGAACTACTTGATGCAATTGGGGCCTTTAAGGATGGGAAAACTCCAGGACTGGATGGCATACCAGTGGAAGTATACAATTTTTTTTTATATACTCAAAGGACCGTTATTAGCTTGTTTTAACCACTCCTATATAAATGATAGATTATCAGACACGCAACAAGAAGGTGTGATATCATTATTACTGAAACAGGACCCAAGTGGTATATATAAAGATCCAGTCCATTTAAAAAATTGGAGACCTCTTACACTTCAGTGTTGTGATGCAAAAATCCTAGCAAAATGCTTGGCGCATAGAATAAAAAAAGTTTTGTCAGATATTATTCATCCTAATCAGACAGGTTTTTTACATGGACGATACATTGGAGATAATATAAGGCAAGTACTGGAAACAATAGAACACTATGAAATATCGGGGACACCAGGCCTGGTTTTCATAGCTGATTTTGAAAAGGCTTTTGATAAAGTACGACTGGAGTTTATATATAAATGCCTAGAATATTTCAATTTTGGGGAATCTCTTATAAAATGGGTTAACATTATGTATAGTAACCCTAGGTGTAAAATAGTAAATAATGGCTACATCTCAGAAAGTTTTAAACTATCTAGAGGAGTAAAACAAGCTTGTCCACTATCGGCATATCTATTTATTATTGCCATCGAAATGTTAGCTGTTAAAATTAGATCAAACATTAATATTAAGGGATTAGAAATCCAGGGCCTAAAAACTAAGGCGTCATTGTACGCTGATGATTCATGTTTTCTTTTAAAACCACAACTAGAATCTCTCCACGGCCTCTTAGAGGATCTAGATACATTTGCTATCCTCTCTAGATTAAAACCAAATGATGATAAATGTACCATATTACGTATTGGATCACTAAAAAATACACATTTTACATTGCCATGTAGTTTACCAATTAAATGGTCTGACGGAGATGTGGACATACTCGGTATACAAATCCCAAAAGAAAGAAATGATCTCACTCCAATAAATTTTTATAGAAAGTTAGATCTTGCTACCATGGAAAGGAAAATACCTGTCTATGTCACGCCCTGGCCTTAGTATTCTTTGTTTTCTTTATTATTTTAGTTAGGTCAGGGTGTGACATGGGGAATGTTTGTGTTTTGGGTGGTTATATGGTAAAGGGGGTGTTGGGTGTAGTGTATGGGTTTGTGTTGAGGGAAGGTGTCTAGCTGTGTCTATGGTTGAGTGTAGGTTCTAGGAAAGTCTATGGTTGCCTAAATTGGGTCTCAATTAGAGACAGCTGGTTATTGTTGTCTCTGATTGGGAGCCATATTTAAGGCAACCATAGGCTTTAGCTGTTTGTGGGGAATTGTCTTCGTCAATGTTGCATGTTTTTGCACTTAGTCATTTATAGCTTCACGTTCGTCTGTTTGTTGTTTTTTGTTTCGTTTTTGTCCTTCTAATAAAGAGAAGATGTACTTTCCACGCGCTGCGCCTTGGTCCAATCTGTCTCAAGAAGACGAGCGTGACAGTCTATTTGTGGGAAAATCACCCTGATTAACTCTTTAATCATATCACAGTTTACCTATTTGCTTATGGTTTTGCCTACACCTAGTGACCTGCTTTTTAAATTATATGAACAAAAAATATTCAATTTTATTTGGAACGGCAAGCCAGATAAAATTAAAAGGGCCTATTTATATAACGAATATGAATTCGGAGGGCAGAAATTATTAAATATTAAAGCATTAGACCTCTCACTAAAGGCATCAGTCATACAAAAGTTATACTTAAATCCAAACTGGTTCTCTAGTAGATTGGTACGAATGTCTCATCCTATGTTCAAGAAGGGCCTTTTTCCCTTTATTCAGATTACACCTGCTCACTTTCGGTTGCTTGAAAAGGAAATAATCTCCAAAATATCTTTATTTTTTAAACAAGCCTTAGAAAGTTGGTTGCAATTTCAGTTTAATCCACCTGAAAGGACGGAACAAATAGTACAACAAATCTTGTGGTTAAATTCAAATATAGTAATTGATAAAAAAAACTGTATTTATCGAAGAAATGTTTAAAAAAGGTATAATTTTTGTGAATGATATCATAAATAGGACTGGTGGAGTAATGTCACACATGCAGCTAACACAGACATATGGAAATGTCTGCTCTACCCAAAATTACAACCAATTAATTGCAGCATTACCACAAAAATGGAAGAGGCAGGTAGAAGGGGTTAAAAATAAGGAACTTGTATGTCAGCCTTATATTAAAGAACATAAATGGTTAAAGAAAAGTGTGATAAATAAAAACATATACCAATTTCATTTAAGGACCAAAAAATTGACAGCTGTGCCATATAAATTGCAAAATAGTTGGGAAGAGATTTTCGATGTACCCATTCCATGGCACATGGTTTATGAATTGATACGCAAAACAACGCCGGATTCAAAACTTAGAATTTTTCAATTTAAATTATTGTACAAAATTCTTGCAACTATTAGAATGTTATATATATGGGGGATACAATCTTCCCAGCTCTGCAGATTCTGCTGTGAGGAGGCAGAGTCATTAGACCATTTATTTTGGTATTGTCCGCATGTAGCTCGTTTTTGGTCACAGGTCCAGGAATGGTTGAAGAATTGCAACATTTGCGTAGAACTAACGCTACAGATAGCAATACTGGGGGATTTGAAAAGCCATAGTCAATCAATCAATAATATAATAATTATTTTAGCAAAAATGTTTATTTTTAATTTACAATCCGTGGAAGCTATGAAAATAGGAAGATTCAAATATTTTGTGAAGCATCACAGCACAGTTGAAAAATATATGGCAAATAAAAATCCGAAATGGATGATGTTGGAAGATAGATGGGAAAGGTTGAGTGGAGCTGAAGGGTGGGACTAATAACAAGATAAACAATGTAGGGCATACGGGATCTGTGAAATGTGTATAGGTGCAGAGCTATTGTGAAATAGCACAGTTACAAGTGGAAATCAAACTGGATGGACAACAGAAATAGAGGAAGGACAAAGAACAAACAAGAGAGAACTATTATAAAGTAGACTGTGTCTGTAAAATGTGTATAAGATGTATAAATTAAAGGTAAAAACAGAAATGTTTATCAGTTTACTTTAATTGGGGGATCGGTGGTAGGGTTTGCGGGGAATAATAATAAAGGTATACTCTTTAAAAAAAGTATGTATGTCTATGTAGGTATGTGTATGTATATATGTGTATATGTATGCATACGTGAATGGATATATATATTTACCCCCAAAAAATATGGGGGATTGGAAATGATGCAGACAATTACATTGGAAGCAACATTCTTTCCGCAATATTAAGCTGATCCACCCCCCCCCCACCCCCCCCAAAAAAAAAAAACTAAGCCATCGTGTGACTAAACCAAAGAGACAGAGACACCGCTAAGGCACTCGCCATGTGACACTTGAGTCCGTTACAGGTTGCAGCTGCTTATGCAAGATGACGACATGCACAGGATAATTCAACCGTATTACCTTATTCTGAAGTTTTGCACAGAGACGGATGTGTAACGTTAAAGCAATTTTGCAGCTTTATGTGGACCATTCACACAAGGGGTGTGCTGTGTGTGCAGCTTGGAAAGGAACCAATTGGGCCCTGGTTGCAAAGGGAGTACTCATAAAGACAGATGACTTTTCATTGGATCTCAGTCCTTTTTCTCCTCTTTTCCTGTCTAAGAACAGCTGCCTGTGTTATTCCCACAGTTTTACTCCCTTTCCTGAACCTGCTCTAGATGCTCTGAGCCGGTGGGGATTCAGCCTCACACTTGGAAGCTTAAAATTTAATGAGACTTTTACTTCATAGTTTATCCACCTCACTGCTTTGTACTGTGGCGAGAGAGATTCTGCACTGTGATATCTTGACAGGCCCAATGAAATAAATTGGGTAGATAAACAAACATGGGAATGGACATGGAAGTAACAGGCCATTCTAAGATGATGTTGGCATCTAAAGAGAAGGGCTTTTGTGATGACTTACCCGAAATAAAGACCTCGTGCCTGGAGCGGCTGTCATCTCCGCAGAGAGGAGAGAGAGGGGGTTAGTGAAGCATCATCAGGACATGTTTAACCTCTTCACCTTTCCTATTAGAGGCTGAGAGTGTGGCGCAGTGGCACGATGGCTGCTAATAAATCCACTGTAAGTCTCCCAGGGACTCTGAAGCTCCTGGAGGTCATGTAGCAGTCTAAAGGTGCCGAGGCTCTGCCGGAGCTATGGGTTCACACAGAATCCACCCTGATCAATACAACATATCTGGGAGAGCCAACAGCAGGGCAGAGACACAGACTGATAGGATAGAAGAGTACAGAAAAGGAGACAGACTAGGATCTGCATTGGCATTGCACTCACACACTCAATCCACAATTAACCACACTTCCATAAGTGAGCACACTCCAGACGGCAGGACAGGACAGGAAGAAGGCTGGGGCTGCAGCATCCTCCCTCTGCCTAGCTCTCAGACAACTTAATACCGTCAGATTATATATTCCAACCCTCCCCAAGAACCTGGGAGCCTCAGCAGGAGAAGAAGCACAGCAAACCAGCTCGGTCTTTAAAAGCTTTTTTAGTGCTGTGGAGTAAAATTTTCACTGTTTACCACTGCTGCACATTTCTGTATTCCAGTCCTGCATCCCTGCTCCCAGACTCGCTTATAGTTATACCCCATAATAATGTTAATGGAACAGATAGTAAAACCGGAACAGACACAAAACAAGGCCCTTCTACCGGTATGACTGGGATGTGTAACCTTATACTGACTCTCACGACAGAGTGTGGACTGTGGGTCTGGAGAGGAGAGGAGATGAGGGGGAGGATGAGTGTGTGTGCTTGTACTGACTCTCACGACAGAGTGTGGACTGTGGGTCTGGAGAGGAGACGAGGGGGAGGATGAGTGTGTGTGCTCTATTACAGTGTTGTTTTACCCTCATCCTACTACCTAGGAGTGCATGCACTTCATTGTTTAGTCATACAGTGTACTTCATGAGCAGGGGCCTAATGTGGTGCCGGTGGCGAGGAGAGGAGAGGCAGGCAGCTTTGTGAGGCTGTGCACTTATGGCTAGCCAGCCGTCAGGGGAGAAGGGATGCTGAAAGAGACAGGGCTGAATGTAGAGAGAGAGGGGGAAGAGAAGAAAAACATCTACATTCATCTTCCACTCCACTGACGATCTTTTAGCATCTCTGGCAACCTGCAAATCTCGCCTACATAAGCAGAGCCCAGCCCCGAGCCAGATTGTTGAGCCTGAAAATTAAATGTGATTGACACATTCTCAAATGCCTCAATAGTGAATTCAGAGAGAGAGAGAGAGAGAGAGACAGAGAGACAGAGAGACAGAGAGAGAGAGAGTAGTTACATCATTAGTTACATCATAGTTACATCATTAAAAGCACAAACCTAACTTCATTTTCACGGACCTAGAAAGTTATAACCAAGCCTCCTTCCCTGTCCACTGTACATAGAACCCCCACGATGCCCCACACCCCTACAAAGTTCACCAACCCCCTATCAAATCAAATCAGACTTTATTTGCCACATGCGCCGAATACAACAAGTGTAGACTTTACCGTGAAATGCTTACTTACAAGCCCTTAACCAACAGTGCAGTTCAAGAAGAAGAAAATATTTAAGAAGAATAAGAATAACGAGGCTATTGTCGTTTTTCTACACATAATCAAATAAAAAACTGAAATATGACATTTACTTAAGTATTCAGACCCTTTACTCAGTACTTTGTTGAAGCACCTTTGGCAGCAATTACAGCATCGAGTCTTCTTGGGTATGACACAAGCTTGGCACATCTGCATTTGTGGAGTTTCTCCCATTCTTCTCTGCAGATCCTCTCAAGCTCTGTCAGGTTGGATGGGGAGCGTTGCTGCACAGCTATTTTCAGGTCTCTCCAGAGATGTTTGATCTCTGGAATCTCTGGAATGTCCCGAAGCCACTCCTGCATTGTGTTGGCTGTGTTCTTAGGGTCGTTGTTCTGTTGGAAGGTGAACTTTTGCCCCCGTCTGAGGTGCTGAGCAATCTGGAGCAGGTTTTCATCAAGGATCTCTGTGGAAAAAGTCAAGGGGTTTGAATGCTTTCCGAAGGCATTGTACAGTATATATGCTTCAGTGTGAGCCAAGCCTGCACCTGCCCCAGCAGCACATCTCACATCTCACACCCCGCCCCCTGCATCTCATTGTCTTCCACACCGCCATTTTTGCCTGCCCCAACAGGTAGTTTACTAGGCAGTCCCTTCGCCTGTTGGCTATGCTATACCAAGGCCCTCCAACAAATAGATCCAGAGTCAGCCCCAACCTTACGCAGAGAGAGAGAGAGAATGTGCAGCAGGCAGACAGGGATTTAGCTGTAGCCCCACTGTGGCTTACCACACAACCCCCCTACAACATCACACAACCCCCCAGCCCCTAATAGCACAAACACAGCCCCCAGATAGCTCCCCAGCCCTGGCCCCGGCCCCATCGCCACTCGCTGCTATTATTGACTATATCACATCAATTTCAGGGAGCCTCTTATCTCGCCCGACGCACAACCTTTCTACACTGTCAGATCAGAGTAATATTTTGGCCTTTTATAGGGATCGATTGGGCAGTTTTGAGGGGGAGGCAAGGCGGAGCGCAACAAAGGTCAAATGTAGTGCTAAATCATTTGAAGATTCTTAACGAATGGTGTGTGGCAGATGCACCTGCTGGTTTCATTATGGCAGTGCAGCGAATGGAAAGAGGGAGAGAAGGGGGGAGTGCTGGATCAGAATGAGAGATTGGAGAGAGAGAGAGCAAGAAGGGGGGGAAGTGCTGGATCAGAATGAGAGAGTTGGAAATAGAGAGAGAGAGAGAGAAGGGGGGGAGTGCTGGATCAGAATGAGAGAGTTGGAAAGAGAGAGAGAGAGAAGGGGGGAAGTGCTGTATCAGAATGAGAGTGTTGGAAAGAGAGAGTGAAAGAAGGGGGGAAGTGCTGTATCAGAATGAGAGAGTTGGAAAGAGAGAGTGAAAGAAGGGGGGAAGTGCTGGATCAGAATTAGAAAGTTAGAAAGAGAGAGAGAAAAGGGAGGAAGTACTGGATCAGAATGAGAGAGTTAGAAAGAGAGAGAGAGACGAGGGGAAGTGCTGAATCAGAATGAGAAAGTTGGAAAGAGAGAGAGAAGGGAAGAAGTACTGGATCAGAATGAGAGAGTTGGAAAGAGAGAGAGAAGGGAGGAAGCACTGGATCAGAATGAGAGAGTTGGAAAGAGAAAGAGAGAGAAGGGAGGAAGCACTGGATCAGAATGAGAGAGTTGGAAAGAGAAAGAGAGAGAAGGGAGGAAGTGCTGGATCAGAATTAGAAAGTTAGAAAGAGAGAGAGAGAAGGGAGGAAGTACTGGATCAGAATGAGAGAGTTGGAAAGAGAGAGAGAGAAGGGAGGAAGTGCTGGATCAGAATGAGAGAGTTAGAAAGAGAGAGAGAGAGAAGAGGGGAAGTGCTGAATCAGAATGAGAGAGTTGGAAAGAGAGAGAGAGAAGAGGGGAATTGCTGGATCAGAATGAGAGAGTTGGAAAGAGAGAGAGAGAGAAGGGGGAAGTGCTGGATCAGAATAAGAGAGTTGGAAAGAGAGAGAGAGAGAGAGAGAGAGACAGAGAGACAGAGAGACAGGGAGAGAGAGACAGAGAGAGAAAGAGAGAGAGAGAGAGAGAGAGAGAGAGTGAGAGAAAGAGAGACAGAGAGAGAGAGAGAGAGAGAGAGAGAGAGAGAGACAGAGAGACAGGGAGAGAGAGAGAGAGAGAGAGAGAGAGAGAGAGAGAGAGAGAGAGAGAGAGAGAGAGAGAGAGAGAGAGAGAGAGAGAGAGAGAGACAGAGACAGAGACAGAGAGACAGAGAGACAGAGACAGAGACAGAGACAGAGACAGAGACAGAGACAGAGACAGAGACAGAGACAGAGACAGAGACAGAGACAGAGACAGAGACAGAGACAGAGAGACAGAGAGACAGAGAGACAGAGAGACAGAGAGACAGAGAGACAGAGAGAGAGAGAGAGAGAGACAGAGACAGAGACAGAGACAGAGAGAGAGAGAGACAGAGAGAGAGAGAGACAGAGAGAGAGACAGAGACAGAGACAGAGACAGAGACAGAGAGAGAGAGACAGAGACAGAGACAGAGACAGAGACAGAGACAGAGACAGAGACAGAGACAGAGACAGAGACAGAGACAGAGAGAGAGAGAGAGAGAGAGAGAGAGAGAGAGAGAGAGAGAGAGAGATTGCAACACTTCGAAGAGCACCTTCACCAAGGTCAATATGTGCCTACTTGTGCAGATGCCAATATTAGCCCCTCCAATCTCAAATAATCATACGTCCCTAGTTTGGTAACCTTACTCTTGAGTGGCTGGACCAAGTTTAAACCACACACTATTAGAATAATTGGCTTCAGCTGTCCCCATAAGAGAACCCTTTCTGGTTCCAGGGATACATTTTTTTGGTTCCATGTAGAACCCTTTTGGGTTCCATGTAGAACCCTCTGTGGAAACGGTCCTACATGGAACCCAACATGGTCTTACCTGGAACCAAAAAGGGTTCTTCAAAAGGGTTCGCCTATGGGGACAGCAGAATAACCCTTTTAGGTTCTAGATAGCACCTATTGTTCTAGCGAAGGAAATAAAAGGAAAATATCCCAATACTGTATATTGGAAAAATAGTGAACATTTTATTTATGCACATTATCTTACTAGGGAAGTCAGTTAAGAACAAATTCTTATTTACAGTGACAGCCTAGAAACAGTCTTGTTCAGGTGCAGAACAACAGATTTTTACGTTGTCAGCTCGGTGATTCGATCAAGCAACCTTTCGGTTACTGGCCCAATGCTCTAACCAATAGGCTACCTGCTGCCCCATTATGCTTCCTTGCCCTAAGTGACATGTGCATTATGGTAAATATGATGGAAGGTGTATGGTTGTATCTGAAAAGAGGACATTAACAATATAAATAGAGCAACTTCATATGACTGTGTGGCCGTACTTATGCATGCAGACCGCAAACACCACGGACATAATATCATCAATAAGACAAATGTTCAGTCATGTAGTATCTGGAAAGCTATAAAACTGTGAGCTTGATGTTCGATGAGAGGAGCCTGCTAATATTGACGTTAACAACAGACCTAATGGCATCTGAGCAGCTCATGCTGAACCATTCAACCATCCAATCACATTATCATGCATGACTTGTTTCAAACATGAGAAGTGAACTCTAGTTCTTTAGTTTATTATCTAAACATACATATAGTAGCCGATAATGACTGACTGTGTGGTATGTCATGTTGATGATAATGAGATTGACATATCAAATGCTGGATAGAGGTCTTGCAGACAGAGGAGGGTTGGTTGGTTAAGTGTGCGGTCCCTCTCTCCTCAGAACGGCTCCGATTCTCTCCCCCCCCAGGGCGCGTCCTCCAGCCTGGTGGTGAAGTTTGCCGACACCGACAAGGAGCGCACCATCCGCCGCATGCAACAGATGGTGGGCCAGTTTGGCATCTTCAACCCAGCCATCGCCCTGCCATTCAGCACCTACAGTACCTACGCACATGCAGTGAGTTAACTAACACAACCCATTACCCCTCTTACCCCTCAACACCCTTCAGGGCAGGGCCGTGAGTTAACTAAGACAACCCATTACCCCTCTTACCCCTCAACACCCCCCAGGGCAGGGCCGTGAGTTAACTAACACAACCCATTACCCCTCTTACCCCTCAACACCCTCCAGGGCAGGGCCGTGAGTTAACTAACACAACCCATTACCCTCTTATCCCTCAACACCCCCCAGGGCAGGGCCGTGAGTTAACTAACACAACCCATTACCCTCTTATCCCTCAACACCCCCCAGGGCAGGGCCGTGAGTTAACTAACACAACCCATTACCCTCTTATCCCTCAACACCCCCCAGGGCAGGGCCGTGAGTTAACTAACACAACCCATTACCCCTCTTATCCCTCAACAACCTCCAGGGCAGGGCCGTGAGTTAACTAAGACAACCCATTACCCCTCTTATCCCTCAACACCCCCCAGGGCAGGGCCATGAGTTAACTAACACAACCCATTACCCCTCTTACCCCTCAACACCCCCCAGGGCAGGGCCGTGAGTTAACTAACACAACCCATTACCCTCTTACCCCTCAACACCCTCCAGGGCAGGGCCGTGAGTTAACTAACACAACCCATTACCCCTCTTATCCCTCAACACCCCCCAGGGCAGGGCCGTGAGTTAACTAACACAACCCATTACCCTCTTATCCCTCAACACCCTCCAGGGCAGGGCCGTGAGTTAACTAACACAACCCATTACCCCTCTTATCCCTCAACACCCTCCAGGGCATGGCCGTGAGTTAACTAAGACAACCCATTACCCCTCAACACCCCCCAGGGCAGGGCCGTGAGTTAACTAACACAACCCATTACCCCTCTTACCCCTCAACACCCCCCAGGGCAGGGCCGTGAGTTAACTAACACAACCCATTACCCCTCTTACACCTCAACACCCCCCAGGGCAGGGCCGTGAGTTAACTAAGACAACCCATTACCCCTCTTACCCCTCAAAACCCCCCAGGGCAGTGCCGTGAGTTAACTAAGACAACCCAATACCCATCTTACCCCTCAAAACCCCCCAGGGCAGGGCCGTGAGTTAACTAAGACAACCCATTACCCCTCTTACACCTCAACACCCCCCAGGGCAGGGCCGTGAGTTAACTAAGACAACCCATTACCCCTCTTACCCCTCAACACCCTCCAGGGCAGGGCAGTGAGTTAAGTAACACAACCCATTACCCCTCTTACACCTCAACACCCCCCAGGGCAGGGCCGTGAGTTAACTAAGACAACCCATTACCCCTCTTACCCCTCAACACCCCCCAGGGCAGGGCCGTGAGTTAACTAACACAACCCCTTACCCCTCTTATCCCTCAACACCCCCCAGGGCAGGGCCGTGAGTTAACTAAGACAACCCATTACCCCTCTTATCCCTCAACACCCTCCAGGGCAGGGCCGTGAGTTAACTAACACAACACATTACCCCTCTTATCCCTCAACACCCCCCAGGGCAGGGCCGTGAGTTAACTAACACAACCCATTACCCCTCTTACACCTCAACACCCCCCAGGGCAGGGCCGTGAGTTAACTAACACAACCCATTACCCCTCTTACACCTCAACACCCCCCAGGGCAGGGCCGTGAGTTAACTAACACAACCGCCAACCCTCCATACCCCTCTTATCCCCCAACACCCCCTAGGGCAGGGCACCATCCACACATGGCAGACCCCAGGCTCTTTGATGAGCTCACCTGTCCCGTGCTGCTCCACCCTCCGCTCCCATCTCCTCTCTCCAGGGCCCCAGAGCTGCACCAGGGGCCAGAGATGACTCAGAATATTACATAGGAATCTTATCTCCACGCACACCTCTTTAGCCTGCGTACAGAGTTACTGCCGCTTAAATGAAAATGGAATTAAGAAAAGGGTTCAGTCCAACACAGATAAAAACCTAAACCCCAGTCACAGCTGTTAGAGTATGTATATATTTATTAAATAATTACATTTTTTCTTTATTTACTTATTTGTATGCACGGGCAGATTTTTTTCTTCTTCTCTAAATGCCAGGATGAATTTTTGAGGCTGCCCAAGTCTCAGGGGCTTCCCCATTTTCCTGACGTTCATATCACGGGCATGGGGGCCAGTATGAAATGTGTAAATTGACCGTCCCAGAGTAATTGCGAGGCCATCTCTGTGCTCTCTCCAGTAAAACTCATGCCTTCATTACAATTCATGAAATGCAGCCCATACCCGGGAAATGTGAAGAAATGCAAATATTTCAGGAGTGGTGGAGGCGGTGGTGGTCTGCTGGGAGAGCATTGTGTCCCGCTCAGGTTGGCCATGACTCTTACTTACTGTGGCAGAGCCCCACGCACCCCATCACACACACACACTCACACACATATACATATGCATACACACACAGCTACACACTCTGTCACTAACTCTATGTCACACAACAACATGTGTCTTGTTTTTCCAGGCACTGCTGCAGCATGACAATGAGGTGGGTACATGCAAATCCATTGCTTAAGTTTTGTGAATGATACGTTTCTAGTCATGTTAGATATTTGATCATTATAGTTACATTTATTAGATATTAGTTACAGTCTTTAACTGCAACAGGGTGATACACTTTAAATGTTTCTTTACTTTTTAATAAACTACTACACCCTCCCAAGAAGAAAACCCACAATGACAGAGAATAACTTTATCTCAGAAGATCCTGTATGTATTCCTCCTTTCGTTTGCCAGTATATATAGCTAGCTATGGAATACAGACATCTACAGGGATCCTATATATACACACAGTACAGTAAAATGCAAATTCAAAGAGCTGCTTCACAAATACAGCCGTGGATAGGATTATGGAGTGTAGCTGACAGCCTGTAAATTGGATTTTAGTCAAACCAGGGAAGGGGGGATACAACACTGACAACATGTGCCAAAAATGAGAAATGTGCCATTTTCAAGATAGACGCAGCACTGTTCTGACAGATGACATCCCATTTGTGATTTCACGAAACATAGGGAGAGAGAAGGAAGATAGTCCTATACCATTCCAAATGGTTGATAATAGTTGTTTTAAAGAAGCAGTGTAAATACACGAAAAAACGAGCTACCCATTTTTCCCTGTCGTCTGTCAATAGACATGGAGCATATTTGTACATGATTTGAGTCCCTACTTCCTCTCATCTCAATCCATGTGTATATTCTTAAGAACAGCCATTTCAGCTTGCTGAATTTTTTACAATTTATTTAACCTTTATTTAACTAGGCAAGTCAGTTAAGAACAAATTCTTATTTACAATGACGGCCTACCCCGGCCAAACCCTAACTGGGACGAGGCTGGGCCAATTGTGTACCGCCATATGGGACTCCCAATCACAGCCAGTTGTGATACAGCCTGGAATCAAACCAGGGTCTCTAGTGACGCCTCTAGCACTGCGATGCAGTGCTTTAGACCACTGCGCCACTCGGGAGCCCCAATCCTGAGTCAGTGTGAGAAGGGAAGGCTTGGAGATGTGCGACACTAGAGGCACAAAATCACCCAAAAATATGTATTAGCTTGAATGTGCGAAAAATGTATGACTTGAGAAAGGAGTTGTTTTAACAATGTGCAATTGGTAAAGTTATGTGTGGGTAGATGTAGGAGCCACATGAGTGTAATACTCACGTTGACAAACATTGCCCCCTGTTGGAACTAGTCAGAATACATATAGCTGATGCTTTTCAACACAACCCAACCTAACAGATCAGGAAATTATCAACTATAAAAACTAAATGTAAATTGAGAATGTGTTTTACAAAACATCCATGATAGAGAGGACCTAACAACTAATATTGAACTGATTTGCCTGTACTCTCGTCTAATCAACATCACCAGTCAGTTCCTTGCACAAGCAGGAACTATGCACAGCCAATAACTAGCAGGATGTTTTATATGATGCCTAATTAAAGGTCCCAAACACAATACAAGAGAGAAAACATTTATTTAGGTAAGGCAACTGTACGGATCTTGAAATTTCATAAAAAAATTATCTTATAAGTGTGACACCCTCCCAAATCAACACACACACACACACACACACACACACACACACACACACACACACACACACACACACACACACACACACACACACACACACACACACACACACACACACACACACACACACACACACACACACACACACACACACACACACACACACACACACAGCTAAGTGCAGCAGGGATTTAACAAACCCTATTAAACCCCACTAAGGAGATACATGATGGTAACAAATGAAGCCATTAAGCTCAGTCCAGGAAGTTGCAGTGGACTCCATTGTCTTCAGGTTTTCTCTGCTGGAGTGCACACCAGTCTGCAGTTTCAGGCAATCTGCAGGTCCAAGACCTCAATAACCGGGGTTTTCTCTTTTGCTTGCTCCACCGACCCCCCCCCCCCACACACACACACACACACACACACACACTTCTCCTCCCTAGCTCCCCCATTCTCTCCTCCTCCTCAGTACCTGTGCAGGACTGGCTGGAAGGGTCACATGTGACAGTGCTGAGAGTTAGCAAGTCACAGAGCAGTGCTACAGAGATAATTGCCATGTGATAAAGAGGTGATTGCCTGCTGGCGCCAGGGGAGAATAAAACCATCAGGTTGCAACAAAATAGCAGATGCCTGACAGTAAATGGATGCTGTAGCACGGCAACTTTTTCCCTGCTTCTTTTCTTCTCCCTTTGTTTCTTTTCTTTTTTTCCTTTATTTTTCTTGTCGTAGCAAGAAAAGGTTATGGCCATGATGATGAAGACTTGGTTCAATGTAATTTAGCTCTTTGTCTGCCACAGACATTTTGCTATCTACTGCCGAGGATAAATATACCGTAGCAATGGCTTCTGAATGTGGATGAACGTTGTAGAAAAATAAAATTACTCTGAATATCTCTGTCAACACTTCCAGTTGGTGGACCAAATTACTATGAATATCTCTGTCAACACTTCCAGTTGGTGGACCAAATTACTATGAATATCTCTGTCAACACTTCCAGTTGGTGGACCAAATTACTATGAATATCTCTGTCAACACTTCCAGTTGGTTGACCAAATTACTATGAATATCTCTGTCAACATTTGCAGTTGGTTGACCAAATTACTCTGAATATCTCTGTCAACACTTCCAGTTGGTTGACCAAATTACTCTGAATATCTCTGTCAACACTTCCAGTTGGTTGACCAAATTACTCTGAATATCTCTGTCAACACTTCCAGTTGGTGGCCCAAGGCTTTTTATCAGAGCCAGTTTGTATCTCCCACTCTCATTCCAACATAATTACAGGCCTGAGCTTCCAACGTTCTGCTTGTAATTCTGAAAAACATCACTGAATGCCATGGTGTTATGCATGACAGTCTGGCAGCTGACATGAAGGACTGCATTATCTATACAATGCATGTAAAGGAAGGGATATACGGAGGCCTTCCGCCCCACTCTGTTATTCTACCATCTAGGCCTTCTGCAGCTTGTATCAGCTTGTATAGGCCACTGGCAAATGGATTTCAAGCTCATTCAAGTAAGCCCAAGTCCCAAGAGCCTATTGAAAGCAGGCAGAAGAGCCTGAGAGGGGGACAAAAGCCAGTGACTGGTGTGACATATACAGGGGCCAATGAGATCAGAGGCCCTCTACCCCAAACCTACAACCCTAGTCTGATCTTAATGAGGGCATTAATACCATCCCTATCCTTCAGCAAGCACAGCTCTCACATTGACTTCCTCTCATTGTTTGTTTTCTTTGGTTTAGATGTCCTTTTCTGAACCCCTAAAATCGCAATTTATCTTATTCAGAGCAGAATGGATGATCCCCATTTGTCACGTTGATACAATTATGCAAATGACAAAAGGAGTTAATAGATAGCGCTGGTAAGGCATGTGGCTAATGGATGAGGTGCCAGCGGGACAGCCGCTTTGTGGCGGGACAGCCACTTTCAGGTTACCTGACAGGGGCATTGAGGGAAAATAATTGGCTTTTCCTATCCAGGGACTCCACGCAAATACAGTGAGAGTGGCATCTTCTGCCTCAACCACACAATATGGTCATTAGCATCAGAGCTAGCTATAGTGGCGGAGTGATTTCTGCTTAGCTAAGTCAGACTCGGGGGATCCACTTTTTCAACTGGACGGAGGGAGCTGTGGGTTATTAAACAGGAATAAGGAGCAATGGGATAGTCCCACCATGCTCATGTTTTTCCTCCAAATACTGTAGCTGCCTCCCTGAACATGAAGTACATGCCCCACACAATAGCATTGATTCCCCAGATAAACCCTCTAGTCCAGAGGCTGCAAACACCATTGTACAGTGATGGATTTTCTCTGGAATTAGGCCCTCTGCACTGCAGAGAGAAAACTAAGAGCAGAAATACTAGGTATGTGTGTGTGGGGGTATATTCTAGGCAGTATTGGATAGAGAATGGGTTTAGCTGTGTGTGTGTTAATGCTAAGTGGTAGAGGGTGTCAGCCCAGTTCTTTAACAGTGTGTCCAGTATAAATGGACTGCCATTACAGGTCGCTGCTAATGACACGCCAGTGGCACCGCAGCAAATGAAAAAGAGCTCAACGAGCGCAGCCACTGAGAGATGTCACTGCCCCTCCACTTTACCTTACACAACCAGAGAGGGACACTCACAGAGAAGTTTGACAAAGGAAGATAAATGCAATTCAATTCAATTCTCCCTAGAGACAGGAATAATATGCACATGTCAATCCGTTGATTTAAATGAGCCCAACAGACAGCTATTGAACCATTCCTTCAGCTGCTGACAGCCCACTCACTGTGAGGATAGACAGATTCACTAAACATCGCTTTACAGACTTTTATCCCCTTCCCATTATTTTATTCCCGCTCTCCTTTCTGTTCACTTTCATGCACTATCCATCCATCAACTCCCATCTCTCTCTCTCTCTCTCTCTCTCTCTCTCTCTCTCTCTCTCTCTCTCTCTCTCTCTCTCTTTCTCTCACTCACCATCCATACTAATCTTTCTCTGTTCTCCCACCATCCATACTAATCTTTCTCTGTTCTCCCACCATCCATACTAATCTTTCTCTGTTCTCCCACCATCCATACTAATCTTTCTCTGTTCTCCCACCATCCATACTAATCTTTCTCTGTTCTCCCACCATCCATACTAATCTTTCTCTGTTCTCCCACCATCCATACTAATCTTTCTCTGTTCTCCCACCATCCATACTAATCTTTCTCTGTTCTCCCACCATCCATACTAATCTTTCTCTGTTCTCCCACCATCCATTCATCTTTCTCTGTTCTCCCACCATCCATTCATCTTTCTCTGTACTCCCACCATCCATTCATCTTTCTCTGTTCTCCCACCATCCATTCATCTTTCTCTGTACTCCCATCATCCATACTAATCTTTCTCTGTTCTCCCACCATCCATACTAATCTCGCTCCATCTCTCCCTCCTGTTCCCCCAGCTCATGCAGCAACAGGCAGCCATCATGGCAGCGAGCCACGGGGGCTACCTGACTCCCAGCGTGGCCTTCCCCGCCACCCAGATTCACCAGATGGGGGCGCTCAACATCAATGGTCTCCAACATAACTCCATGACCCCAGTGTCGGCTGAATTTCATCAGGCGCTGGGTGAGCAATGCGTTTCATTCCCTTTGTGTGAGTGTTTGTGTTAGTGCGTGTGAGTGTGGGGAGAGGGAACTCAG
This sequence comes from Salvelinus fontinalis, assembly GCF_029448725.1. Classification (NCBI taxonomy): domain Eukaryota; kingdom Metazoa; phylum Chordata; class Actinopteri; order Salmoniformes; family Salmonidae; genus Salvelinus; species Salvelinus fontinalis. Next base: position 14,769,576 of record NC_074669.1, read on the forward strand.
ACTGCAGCAAGGCCAAGAGAAAAAGTAGATTTATCCTGCCTACTACTGATAATCCCAAATTAAAAATGTAATCTGATGTGATTTGCATATTTATGTTGTGTATGCAGATATATTTTGGTGCGGTAAATCGAATCGGGAGCATAATAGATTTGTTACAGGTACAGGCACTAATTTCCCCTCCGTCACTGGTTGAATCAATGTTGTTTCCACATCATTTCAATGAAATTACATTGAACCAACGTGGAATAAATGTTGAATTGACGTCTGTGCCCAGTGGGGATCTGCATGCAATTCCCTCTGTTTTCCATTACAAACGGCCCCATCATTCTATACAGACACATTACAGAGGACTTTGAGATAGCTACTGCATAACATTTGCTTATTCAGCAAAACTTCATTTTTGTCAACCTGAGGAATCCACAAGATCTTCTCTTACAAAGCATGCATCGAAATGAATAATACACAAGTCTTTGTTGT